>NC_136998.1:29329996-29609996 GCF_032717465.1 Coenobita brevimanus
ACCATTTGACTACCCTCCCCCCAACTCACCCCCCCTCCCTCATATACCTCTCAACTCCATCCCTCCACCTCATCCTCGGTCTACCCCTCCCTCTCCCTCCCTCCACCTCACCTACATACACCCTCTTAGTCAATCTTTCATTCTCCATTCTCTCCACATGGAGTTACAAGCACTGCATAAATAACGTAAATAACATACAGATTATTAACGTGTCATAAACAAAAAAATAACACGTAAAAAGGATGTGCTATATTTCGTAACAGACAAAAATACAAACCACAAAATAATAGATGATAGAAAGAGAAAGAGTCGAGAAGAATGACTAATGAGAATGGAATAAGACTGGGGAGGGAAGGAGGAAATAGATGCAGCAAAGGGGAAAGCAGGAAAGGAAAAATCAGCCCGGGAAGAGAGAGATAAACAAGGAAGGGATGGAGAATGGCAGGCTGAGTAAACGAGAGAGAGAGAGAGGGAGAGAGAGAGGGAGAGAGAGAGAGAGAGGGAGAGAGAGAGAGAGAGAGAGAGAGAGAGAGAGAGAGCTATGTTGTGTGAAGGGGATAGGGTGGAAGGGAAAAAGGGTGGCAGAAAAAGAAGCGAGAAGGGGAAGATGAAAATGTCAACAGAGTGAAGAGAGAGAGAGAGAGAGAGAGAGAGAGAGAGAGAGAGAGAGAGAGAGAGAGAGAGAGAGAGAAGAAGGTTTGTAGAAGGGGAGGGAGAAGAGTTGGGGAAGTGAAGGAGGAAGAAGGAGAGAAGAGAGGGCTAGAAATATGGGAGAGGGGAAAGAGATGAGGGACGGGGAGGTAGAAGAGATGGAGAGGGGAAGGAGAGAGATGGGAGGAAGGGAAGGAGAAGGGGGAAGGAAAACAGGAGGGGCTAGATAGAAGAGGGGAAGAGATGGAAGAATGGAAGGAGGAGGAGGAAGAGAAGGAGCACGACAGGGGAGGGGAGCAGGGGGAACTAGAGAAGAGGGAGAGAGGGAAGGAGAGGTGCCAGGGAACGAGGAAGGGGGAATGCTGAGAAATGGAAAGGAAATGAGAAAAGAAGTGACTGGAAAAGCAAGGTTGAAGAAGGGGAAAGAAGGAGAGGGAAGGGGAAGAGGAGGAGGAGGTGAGGGGAAAGAGAGGAGGAATGGGGAGGAGAGAGGATGAGTGACAAGGAGGGAGAAAGGGAGGGGGAAAGGGTGAGAAGGAGGGAGGAAAGGGGAGAGAAAAAGAGCAGAAGAGTGACAAGGGAGGGAGGAGAGGAGGAAAGAGGAGGAAGGGTGAGGAAGGAGAGGGATTGTAAAAAGGAAGAAAGTGGGAGGGGATAAAATGAGAAGGGAGGCGAAACGGGGAAGGAGGAAAAAGAAGATGGAAGGGAGAATGGGGGAAGGGAGAGACTGAAATAGGAAGGGTGAGAAGGGAGGAGAAAAGAAAGGGAAAGGAGAGGGAAGAGTCAAACGGGAAAGAGAAGGAGGGAGAAAAGTGAGAAGGGAGGGGGAGGGAGGGGAAGAACGAAAAGAAAATTGGAAGGGAAGAATGAAGGGAGATAAAGAGTGAAAACTGAAAGATAAAATTACTGAAGGGGAGTAAGAGAGTGGTGTGGAGGGGAGGGAAGGAGGGACAGAGTGAGAAGAGAGATTTATTGCTTCCTTCTCACTACGTAAAAAGAAAAAAAGTCAGTGTAAGCAAACAGACTGTGCAAAGTTTTGTACTTATTCAAATATGCACGGACACGAACACCCACATTCATTTGAAGAAGAAGAAAATGAAGAGAAGGAGAAGGAGAAGGAGGAGGAGGAGGAGGAGGAGGAGAGGAGGAGGAGGAGGAGGAGGGGGGGAGGAAAAAGAAAATCAAGAATAAGGCTTAGATTCTTGCTTATTCACTATACGAGTCACTACAACAGAATCAACCAGTTTTTCTAAGTCTCTCTCATCCCCTAGAATACACCCCGCAGCTTACATCCAGGTCCCAAATTACGCTTTCCAGGTGAACAGGTACAAGGGGGAAACACAGTGAGTCCACCAGTCTGACCGGCTTTGAAAACAGAAATGAGTGGAAGTGTAACATGAAAGAGAGAAGGAAAAAGGGTAAGAGAAGGGGAGAGGGAAAGGAGAAGAGGGGGAGGGAGGGAGAAAAGACGGAAGAAAGGGAGGGAGGTGAGAAAGGAGGGAGGGCACGGGAGAGGAAGCGGGAGGAGAAGAGTGAGGGGAGGGGAGTGAGGGAGGAGGGGAGTGAGAGGAGGGGAAGGAGAAGGGGATGGGAGAATTATGGGGAAGGGAGGGGGGAGACACAAGAGATAGAGGAAGGGAGGAGGTGAGATAAGATGAATAAGGGGGGAGGAGATGAGAAAGGTCTAGGAGAGGGGAGGGGGTGAGAAAAGAGGAAGTGGAGGGGAGGAAAAGGGGATGAGAAGAGGGGAGGGGTAGGAAAGGAGGGGGAGGGAAGAGGAGGAGAGGGAGGGGGGGAAGGAGAGGAGGGGAGGGACTGAGTGAGATGGAGCGAGGAAATCAGACAATCAATAGTTAAGTTGTTTATAATCAGGTGAAGAAAGTTTGGCGAGACACGCATCACGAAGGTAAACATTGAAGACTGTGTGTGTGTGTGCAGACGACAAGGAGGGGAAGGAGGATTAGGATTAGGAGGAGGAGGACGACGACGACGAGGACGAGGATGGGGACGAGAGCGGTGAGGACGAGGGGAAGGATGAGGATGAAAATAAGGAGATGGAGGAGGAGGAGGAGGAGACAAATGGAATATAGAAGAATGAACAGAAGGAGGAAAAAGAGGGGAGGGAAGGACGGAATGAAGAAAATACGAAAAAGAATGGAAGGAGGGAGAAGGGGGAGGTGGAGGAGGAAGAGGATGAGAAGGGAAGGGACGAAGGGAAAAGGAGAAGTGAGGAAGAAAAGCATGCGAAAGAAGAAAGGGGGGAGGAGGAGGAGGAGGAGGACAGAAATGATGTTGAAAAATAAAAATTGTGTTTTCGAGGAGGAGAAGGACGTAGAAAATAGACAAGGAGGGAAGATATGACAAGAGCAAGAAAGGAAGAAGGAAGTAAGGCAGTATGGAGAACTACAAGAGGAGGAAGGAAGAGAAGAAGCGAAAATGAGAAGAGTAAACACAGGAGGGAGGAGTAGAGGTGAGAGTGTGGGACATAAACAAGCGGAGAGGGGAGAAAGGAGGAAACGATATGTAAGAAAGATGTAAGGTGGAGAAGGTGAGGGAAGAACTGAAAGAGACCGGTGAGGCTGTGAAGTGGAGGGAAAAGTGGAAAGCTAAAGAGGAAGAGGAGCTATATTATGGATGGGAGATGGGAAAATTATAATAAAATATCATGTCTACTACTACTACTACTACTACTACTACTACTATTACTACTACTACTACTACTACTACTACTATTACTAATGATAATAATAATAATAATAATAATAAACAGGCATAAAACTTGGGTCAAGGAAAAGCACCAAGCCCTCTGTAAGTCAAGCATTTACCTGAGAGCAAACCAGACGAAACCAGACTCTAGCACACACACACACACACACACAAGCTTACAATAACATAAACACGTCAGAATCAGATAATGGAAAATCCGTTCCACGCGCTTGACTTACGCGGGGGAAATTTATGCGAGTTAGTGAAAAGTGTTTGTGGATATAAGTGTGTGTGTGTGTGTGTGAGAGAGAGAGAGAGAGAGAGAGAGAGAGAGAGAGAGAGAGGGAGAAAGAGAATGGGTGGAGCACTTACACTGAGTTATGGGGCAGGAGAGCTTAGCAAAATATGGAGGGGGGGTGAGTGATGGGGGGGGGACGAAGGAGGTGAGAGAGGGGAAAACAAGGGGAAGGGGATGATAGGGGGAGTCGGACATGGGTGGGAGGGAAGGGGAAACAAAGAAGGGAAAAAGTGGCAGGAGGAAGACAGTGAGGGGGAGGGGAGAACTGTAGTTGGAGGCGGAGGACGGAGGAAGGGGGAATGCAGGAGAGAGAGAGAGAGGGGGGGAGGAGAATATATTTGGAGGGAGGGAAAGGGGGAAGGGATCAGGATGGGAAGGGAAGGCGAGTAGAAACATTATAGTGGGAAGGAAAGGGGACAGGAGGGAAGGGTGGAGTGGGAGAGAAGGAGGAAGAGGAGGGAAGGGGGGAGGGAAGGACAGGGGAAGGAGGAGGGGGAGGGGAAGGAAAGGGGAAGAAGGAGGGGGAGGGAAAGAGTACAAGAAAAAGGAATAGAGGAGGAGGAGCAATGAATGGATGGAGGGGGTGGAGGGAAGGGTGGCAAGAGAGAGAGGAAGGGAAGGGTGGGAGGAGGAAACGGGGGGAGGGAAGGAAGATAGGAGGGAAGGGAATGGTGGAAAATGGGAGGAAGAAAGGAAGATGGAGGGAGGTGTGAGAGGGGGAGGGATGGGGGAGGAGGAGGAAGGATGGGGGAGGAAGGGGGAGGGATGGGGGAGGAGAGGGGAGGTAGGCAGGTGTTGTGTGCAGCGGCGGGTCTTAAACACAAACTTAAGTCGTCCGTCTTGTGAATGCAACTGGTAGGTCGTTCATCACACACACGCCACGATCAGGTAAACCACGACCACACCACAGCCACGACCACACCACAGCCACGACCACACCACAGCCACGACCACACCACAGCCACGAACACACGACACCAGGCCCAGGCACGACGACAACACTCCCACCCAACTACGACCATACTCCTGAGACCTCAACCACACCCCACTACTAAAAGGTGAATCACGACCTCACTACGGCATGCCACCCAGGATCACACAACACTACGACTACAGCCACGACCTCACCCCAGCCAAGACCAGGTGAACTACTACCACATCCCTACCACCAAATCACACCCACGACCACTCCCCAGGCATCACTGTACTATACCCACCACGACCACATACACCACGACAACACCACATCATCACCACATCCCACTACAACCACAATCCATCACCACATCCCACCACAACCACACCCCACCACCACCACCACACCTCCACACCCTACCACAACTCCCTCACCCCCTACCACAACCACACCACACGGGGACCATAGGCTGTATCCTCTAAGACGTTATCTTAGTGGTTATATAACAGGCCATAATTAGAGCACCATATAGGCCATACCTCCCAGCTTATCTTTATTACATTAACCAGCCAGAACACACGGGGATGAAACTGCACTCCGGAAAAGTTTAAAAAAATAAAACCAAAGAAAAAAGGACCGAGTAGGATAAATAAAATGAAAATAAACAGGCCTAAGTACATGAGAATAAATAAAAAATGAACATAAAGGAAACTGAGTAGAATGGCTGAAAAAAAAAATAAAGTACCGAATAGGATGTACTGAAAACAAAAATAGGGCCGAGTTGGGGTACCTGTGCCCCGAACCAGACTGTATTGCTGGGGGGGGGGGGCAGATTTCTGGCACTTCTTCGTTACTAGTTTATTTGTACATGGCACCTTACCGTTACCTTTTACGTTATTTGTACCATACATGTCGATAGCCAAAAGATAGAACGGACAAGATAATGTTAAGATGTAATACACAGAATAAATCGCTAAGGAAGAGGTGCTACGAACCCTCCTATAGGTCAGAGTACGGTTTTTTTAATTTTTACTTTGAAAAAAAAAAAAAAAAGACGCGTTCCTTTAAGGCACGCAAACTTCGAAACTAATAATTTTCTTCGATTCCCTACCAAAGCATCTTTCCTAAAACGTTCTTACACCTAAACTATTGGTCTGCGATGAAAGCAATGCGTTATAAAAAAGGATTTCGGTATGCATAAGCAAGTACAAGATTTCTAGATACAACACAGTTAGGGCGATCGTCTTAATTCTTTTGGCGTGGTATAGTGTGGTGTGGTGTGGTGTGGTGTGGTGCAGGAGGGTGATTTTGTGCAGTACAGTGTGAGACGGTGGTATGGTGTGTTGTGTCGCGCTGTGTGGTGTGTGTCGTGATTTCGCTAAAGTCCCTGAAGTCTACATAGGTCAAACACCTCTCGTTCGAAAAATTTTTGAGTGGCAGACGGACAGAGCCACTCCTAGAGACGCTCCCGTGTGTAATAAATAACTTGGAGAAAGAGAGAGAGAGAGAGAGAGAGAGAGAGAGGAGGGGATTAGAGGGAGAGGGATGAGAGGCGTAGAGGTACATGACAAAAAACTCTCGACAAAAAACTAAGTGTCGGTTCCAACTACAAGATTATGTCAGTAACCTTAATATACAGGCTTAGACCGCTCACATGTACACATTACTTGTTTTTAAGAGAGAGAGAGGGAGAGAGAGAGAGACTAGCATTTGGCAACCACGCAACATGAACAACTGTCAGCTGATCATCCACCTGCCCACTAACACGTATTATGTCAACACTGCTCACAATACGGTGTTAAATGCCATGGTGCTGAGAGAGAGAGAGAGAGAGAGAGAGAGAGAGAGAGAGAGAGAGAGAGAGATGATTTAGCACCCATTTCATGTGTAAGTGTCGGCTGATCACGCACCTACTCACTCACATGTGCAAGTCAACTAATGGTCATAAAATGCTGTAAATGTTGTTGTGCTGAGTGATGGGGAGAAGGTGGGGGGAAGAGGGCGAGGGGAGAGGGGAGGGAAGTGTAGACAAGTGACGTGGGAAGAGAGAGGCGAGGGATAAGGTGGGGAGATGGAGGTGAGGTGGGGAGATGGGTTTGGGGATGAGATGGTGAGGGGTATGGGAGTGAGATGGGGAGAAAGATGTGGGGACGAGATGGGGAGAAGGATTTGGGTGGTGAGATTGGGGTGTGGATGTGGAGGTGAGGTGAGGGAGAGGGGTGTGGGATGGTGTTGGGGAATGAGGCTGGGGAGGGGTTTGGGAGTGAGGTGGGGGAGAAGGATATGAGAATGATATGAGGAGAGGTGTGGAGGTGAGGGGGGGGGTATTGGTGTGAGGTTGGGGATGGGGTATGGGGGTCAGTGGGGGTCAGGAGGGGGAGGGGTGTGGGGTGAGGTGGGGAGAAGGTGGGGAAGCCCGGGAAAGTAAGAACTGCAGACGTCTGAAGTACGTGAGAAGGAAAGTGAAGTAAAGAGTGAAGAATGAAAAAAGAAAAAAAGAAAAAAAAAGAAAATGTTGCAAGACTGAAGAAAGGCCAGCTGGTGAAGAATGAAGGAAGAGGAACGAAGAACGGAGAATGAAGGAAGAAGAATGAAGGAAGGGGAATGAAATGCAGGGAATAAAGACAGAGTAATGAAGGAAGAGAAATGAAGAGGAATGAAGGACGACGGACGAAAGAAGAGGAATGAAGGAAGTGGAAAGAAGGGCATTCAAGGAGGAGAAACGAAAAGGAATGAAGAGGACGGGGAATGAAGAGGAATAAAGGATGATGACTGAAGGAATGAAGCAAGGGAACTAAAGGAATGAAGGACAGGCAGTGAAGGCATGAAGGAAAGGGAATGAAAGATGAGGTAATGAATGAAAGTGGGAAAACGAAGGAATGATAGAAAAAATAATAAAAGGGAATGAAGATGGAGGAATTAAGGTGGAATGAAGGAATGAAGGACTAGGAATAAGGAAAGAAGTAATGATTAGACTGAAAAATTCGAGATATGATGATTAATAATAGAGAGAGAGAGAGAGAGAGAGAGAGAGAGCAGAAAGATACGACACTAAAAGGGAACAGAAATGTAAGGCAAGAAGCAAATAAGAAAAACAACTGGTACAGGAAATAAACAGAGGGGGAAAAACTATCAGGCTTCCAGGACAGGCTAGAGTGGAGGAAATTGATAGAGTCAGTCCACACGTCCCACTGGTCCCCTATCCCACTCTTTGCTCACTTTTTTTTACTCTCTCTCTCTCTCTCTCTCTCTCTCTCTCTCTCTCTCTCTCTCTCTCTCTCTCTCTCTCTCTCTCTCTCTCTCTCTCTCTCTCTCTCTCTCTCTCTCTCTCTCTCGCACTGCACCTATCACATTAACTTGTTGGGAATATATGCACGTATCTCCCTATCTCGCCGCGTAGTTAACAGTGTTTGAAACGTGGGAGCAGGAAGGCAGAAGCAGGGAGGAGTGAGGAAATGGGAGGAGGAGAGAAGAGGAAGGAGAACGAGGAGGAAATGGAAGGAGAAGAGTAGCGAGGAGAGGAGAAGAGGAAGAAGAAGGATGAAGAATAACATACAGCACGAAGGAGTATAAAGGAAAGCAGACAGCAACAGACCTATGGCTTTCTTCGAGGCTGCTTGCTTTATCTTAGAATAGGTTATGAAGGTATCTGATGTGTGTTAAAGACAAGGATAGCAAAGCAGGAAGGCTCCCCCACCCAGCAATCTCTCCTGCTGAAGTCACCAGGAAATAAGGAGAAGGGCTAATGATGCAGGAAAAAGTGTGGTGAACTAGCATAGAAAAGAGGTCAAAGAAATTTACTGGAAAGGGTGAATGGGGATCGTATTCTACACCACCAGTATCTTTACCTGTGAGAAAAAGTCAAATCACATTAACTTTAGCTACATATTGCTCTATAGTTGTGTCCCCGGTGTTTTAGTATATATTTTAGTACATATTAAGCGTAAATTGTGGATTTCTTTGAGAGGGAGCATGTTTGGCTAGAGATTAGAAGCCAAAATTATGGTATCTGAGCAATTTATAAGTGACAGCACGGCATTCTGCTACAGTTTACCCCATCAGAAGCCAACGTATTCCTTATCTTTACATCTCTATTGAAGAAGAATTACGGTACATGAGACCAATAACATTATGATGACGAACCTTAACATCCCTTCCCTTCATCCCAGCTATTGCCTCCAAAAGGACTGTTGGCGATGGATAGAACAAAATGGAAACAGTCCTTGGGCTGGAGAGATTAATGAGAAGTAAGATAAGAGTTCGCTGGTGATTTATTTCCTCCGCTGACAAAACTGGAGAAGGTTATGTATTCACCCCAGTTAGTCTGATGCGATTCAAACTGGGAAGGAAAACTGTTAGAAAATATTATAAGCAACGTTTTAGGCCGAGAATAAAGAAGTACGTGTTCCAATCCAGCTTGCGACGGACGACTTTTTTCAGATGTTTTCCTGTTACCTTCAGACAATTTTACTCAACTTAGGAAACATTTAACACACTGAAGAAGATAACAAAGGCTATAACTAACCCCTTAAGTCCAAAAACATCTATCAATCTTAACAAAACCGTCCGGAAACAGCAAGAATACAAGAATATAAATAATCTAATTCTTGGTGTTTAGTTCCGCATCTATTGCTCCCACTTTTTATTTTTTACACTTGCATCTCCACCTCTAAACTAACACCCTCTGCGCTGCCTATTGTCTAAAACCCCTTCCCTCTGACGATGTGTAGATTTAAGTTTCTTCTTGCTTTATCCAGACGATTTTAATCAATCTAGGGAAGACGTTTCTAAAGACAGCCAAGAGCAAAATGAAAAAATGCGTCATAGTAGTGATTGGATGAAACATAGACTAGAAACAGCTTCACACACACACATACACACACACACACACACACACACACACACACACACACACACACACACTCCAACATGACAAATAGGCCAACGTTCTTCTTTCAACTTTTAGCCCAGACACACCAGGGCAAGGCAAAAACTCGAAAATGACAAATCACCTCCTTTTTAAAAACTCTTTACCCAAAAATATATGAAGAAAGAACAGACAAGTGACAGATACCAGCAACCTTTAAGTTCTTAGCCCAAAATGCACCAGAAAATAAAAGAAACTAAATACACTTCAGCGTGACAAATACCCTGCCTCTTTCTTTCCCTGATCCAGACAAATTACACTTTCTCTCCTGCATCTCCATCTTTAATTTTTAAGCTTAGCAATCTCGGTATATGGTATTTTACGTATTTCTTTCCTGTCCAGGTGACTAATGACAAGGGCAGGTGCACGGAAATGTAGAAGGGTTGTCTTTTTTTATTTTATTATCATTATTAGCCTCTGGAGGGGTGGTAAGATGTGGGGGATGGATGAGTGTGTGGGGATGGATGTGTGTGTGTGTGTGTGTGTGTGTGTGTGTGTGTGTGTGTGTGTGTGTGTGTGTGTGTGTGTGTGTGTGTGTGTGTGTGTGTGTGTGTGTGTGTGTGTGTGTGTGTGTGTGTGTGTGTGTGTGTGTGTGTGTGTGTGTGTGTGTGTGTGTGTGTGTGTGTGTGTGTGTGTGTGTGTGTGTGTGTGTGTGTGTGTGTGTGTGTGTGTGTGTGTGTGTGTGTGTGTGTGTGTGTGTGTGTGTGTGTGTGTGTGTGTGTGTGTGTGTGTGTGTGTGTGTGTGTGTGTGTGTGTGTGTGTGTGTGTGTGTGTGTGTGTGTGTGTGTGTGTGTGTGTGTGTGTGTGTGTGTGTGTGTGTGTGTGTGTGTGTGTGTGTGTGTGTGTGTGTGTGTGTGTGTGTGTGTGTGTGTGTGTGTGTGTGTGTGTGTGTGTGTGTGTGTGTGTGTGTGTGTGTGTGTGTGTGTGTGTGTGTGTGTGTGTGTGTGTGTGTGTGTGTGTAGGCAAGGTTAGAGGGGACAATAAGGAAGAGGGGCAAGTGGATGCACAGGTGGGAGGAAAATGGGAAAGAAAGTAAAGCCTCAAAGAGATGATGGAAAGGAAGTGTAAAAATTAGAGCAAGTAGGATAAATGCGAGTCAAGAAACGGAGACTGGGCAGAAAAATAAGAGAGAGAGAGAGAGAGAGAGAGAGAGAGCAGGGGCAGGGGACGACTACATATAGCACACTGGCCTTGGTGTCCCTCACATGTGCGCCCATGATGCAACAGTGCCAGAGAGAGAGAGAGAGAGAGAGAGAGAGAGAGAATTTAAATGAAGGTAAATGGGAAGGGAAGTGGGCAGTAAATTCAACAGACTGGAATGGTAATAGCACTGTCTTCAAAGTACAAAGGATAAAAGCACGGCAATCACACCGGTCCTTAAAACAGCTTGCCACATTGCTGCATATTTAACAATTAACGTGAAGTTCCAAATTAAATATTGTTTTAACTGGAACAAAGCATGCCAGTTCGTTTAAAGACTCCTGACAATATTCTCAAGCTTTAAGTATAGTTGTTGTTGCTGCTTCTTTCCATACCCGACGAGAGGATGGTCAACACTTTCAGCCACGACCACTCATATTCTGCATATACTCAAATAAGAAAGCAAATTTCACAGCAACGTGTTCTAGAGCTGGAATTTCCCATCGTTTTTCAAATTTCTTTCTAACCATTCTCTAAAACCAAATGCAGACTTATGAAAGACCATATTATCTTGTTTGGGTAAAAAAATCACCGTAAGTTTATTGGTTATTCGGATTTTGGTCACGCTGCAAAAACGCAACCTGTACTGTTTTGTCGGTACAGCTTTCCTAACGTCCAGAAAGCTATTGGTAAGATGTTTGGTGCTGTTAAATTGTTGTTTCTCATCATTATATCAGGTGAATCATTATTTTATCTCTAAATATATACATTTTATGGCAAGAACAAGACTTCAACGTAATCAGATGACTTTATGGCGCAATACTACAGCGTCATAGATCATATCCAGTGTGCGACAATATGTTCCAGCTCGTATGATGGGGACTATTCGTCTTATTTTTCCAAACTTCTCATGCCCTCTCGACCATAAATCACAAATAAAGAGGGCAAGGCATGAAAGCCATGGTAGATTGTGGGGTAAGACACGTAAGGAGAGTAAGTTATTGATTTCTATTCTGGGTAAAAACGTTGTCATGGTTGGTTACCGGTGTGTTTGGTTAGGTTAGCAAGGGGGTGGCTGGGGAGGGGGAGGAAAGGTATCAAACTCTTCAAATTCTAAACATAACAGCAAATTTAACTTTCCTGGAGATAATAAAAGACTGGAAAACAACAACAGGGAGCCGTCAGAGAGCAACACCCACATCCTCAAGTTGACCTGATGGCCTAACATATATATACTTGCCTTGTGACCCTGACCTTTGACCGATTGCCCTCAAAATCCAATTATTTCATTCTTCCTTGACCTTTAACTCTTCCACCAAGTTTGGCCCAAATCGGATTAAAATTGGTTTGACACTGTCCTGTGATTCTTACCCCTGGCCAATCACCGTGACCCTGGCCTTTTATTTATTGCTCTGAAAAAGCAGTGGAGCAAACCTTCGTGTGATCCGCAACCATTTCTTCAGTTCAGATCAAAACTGCTTAATTTTACACACACACACACACACACACACACACACACACACACACACACACACACACATTCACACACACACACACACACACACACACACACACACACACACACACACACACACACACACACACACACACACACACACACACACACACACACACACACACACACACACACACACACACACACACACACACGTCAAACTCTGTGACCTTCACCTTCGACAGACTTCTCAAAACTAAATCCCTTCGTTCTTGTCTAACCATTAATCCCTCCACCAAGTTTGGTTCAGAAGAGATGAGAACTGACTTGACTTTGACCCCTAACCTTTCTCTGTGACCTTTACCTTCGGCTGATTGTTCTCAGATTTTATTCTTGCCTTATTCTCAACCCCTCCATGAAGCATGGTCTAAATCGAATCTAAACTGTTTAAGTTGACTATGCCATGTGCCCTTGACATTTGACGTACTGTTCTAAAAAAAAAAAAAAAATCTTGCTCCTTGGCTAACTTTCAACCATTCCACCAAGTTTGGTTAATATCGGGTCAAAACTTCGAGCTATTGTTAAAACGCGCTCCCGCGGAGAGAGAGAGAGAGAGAGAGAGAGAGAGAGAGAGAGAGAGAGGGAGGGAGGGAGACGCCGATCAGAGCATAACATTCGTTTTTAATTCGCGAGCACAGGTGTAATAATACGTATCTCCTCTTCTTTCCGCTCCAATAAATCTTAGTTGCGACAAAAAACTGACCATAAGGTCGTGAGTCTCATTCCAGTCGGTATATGTGTCAGAGATGGGAATACAGTGTCATGTAGCTGGCCTGTAATCTGCTCCCACTTTCATTTCTATTTATTATCACTACTCAAAAAGCCTCTACAGTTCGCGGTACATCATTATTGTAGTTTCAGTGTCAGTCTTTCTATGAATCTATTGCCAGATGCCTTAATCCCGTAAGGGGTGGCCACAAACAAACTGCCTCCACGTAGCCCTGTCCCCCATTTGGATGCCTTCCTGCCTCCATCTCACGTCCCCGTCGCTATCTCATTCTTGGTCTCCCTCATCACCTCACTCACGTGCATTCATCTAGTCAGTGCCTCAGTAATGAAGCAATTTTGCATGTAATTAAATATCCTTCTATGCTCGTGATATCCGTGATAGTCTTATGGTTACCTGTCACCTAATTATACTTTCATATCTATTTCACTAAACAAATGAAATATAATTACGTGCGATAAGTCGCCATTTGATGAACACGAAGCCGTACCACAGAAGCAGCCAAGGTCGTAGACAACACTCCATCTTTGCATCAGCAGGAGATGAATATTCTTTACACTTTCAGTTCTGCACATTCTGCTGCACTACGCTAGCACTTAATATCCCGTTTGGCTCATCACCGTTTAGAACTGAGGGAGATAATATAAAAATGCAAGCTGACAATACGTACGCACTCTCACAGACTCCCCACTCCTCTGACTGAGATTTCAATGATGCATTCTGGGATGTGGCAACACTCAGATAAGTTTTCGAACCATTTAATTTCATTTGCCTCACTACTGATCATGAAAATACATACTCATAATGCTCCGACTGAAATAATTGTAATGAAGCTAATTATTGCTAGGAATGTGACTTTATTTGGCTTAATAATTACTTAATATAATACCACACCTGGCAACACCCTGCATTGGTTGTTGGGGTTCATTTCTACAAGTCATCCTCTCGCTTAAGGATTCATCTTAGTACTGACGATATGATATGTAATCTGACAGGTGTTGTTATCTGTAATACTGGTTTATTACTCTTTTCCCTTTTACTGGATACACTCTAAACAAAACAAGGCATGCATTTCACCCATGGTAAATACGCCAGTAAGTTTCAAACGACCGGAGCTTCGGAAACATACTCGGTTACTTCTGGCAAGCTAGGGATGAATGTGTGTGTGTGTGTGTGTGTGTGTGTGTGTGTGTGTGTGTGTGTGTGTGTGTGTGTGTGTGTGTGTGTGTGTGTGTGTGTGTGTGTGTGTGTGTGTGTGTGTGTGTGTGTGTGTGTGTGTGTGTGTGTGTGTGTGTGTGTGTGCGTGTGCGTGCGTGCGCGCGCGCGGTCTGGGAGGGGTTAAGTTATAGATCCCTTCGGCATTATTCGTCTGCTGTTACTATCACAAAACATAATACAGGATGTTTTGATCCCGCTTCGGTGGTTCGAAGTTCGCGGAGGGGACTCGCTGCAAGAGTTCATACAGTTGGGATGCTGCCAGATTTGTCTCGTTGTTACCTAAACCAGATGACTCTGTTGCGCTTAATATGGCTGCAGATAAAGTGGAATTGCCTGTCTGGAGAACTGGCAGCAGAATGGAGGAGGCAGTAATCTAGACAGAGTGCTATACTTACATCACAGAGAGCCAGACTGGAACTGTTCTTCTGGTGAAATATGACAACCAGCCAAGATTGGTTACCATGGTGTTAGCTACCCAATAACTGGTGTCGAGCAGCAGATTTTAAATACTCGAAAATTTTTAACAGGTGTTTTAGTAATTTTAGTGATTATTTCTTCTCCATGCAGCTTCCCACCCTTATCATCTACGTAAGCCAACTACTTTCCTCTAACATGGCCCAGATTTTCGCCCTTTTGTAGCTTATTTCCCGCAACTCATTGATAGAAAAGGGCAGTACTATGAATCTACATTCTTTCCATAACACTCCCTCATGACTATCATCATTTTTTAGCGCTAATCTGTTTTCAAGCCTCAGGACCAAAGAGTGGGGGCAGGGAATTTCAAGTCAAGTTAAAGTAAAAGCAGAATAAAAGAAGTGAGAACCACCACTTACGGGTGTTCTCACGCAACGCCAGCGGGAGACATGCGTAATACGAAGCCGTCAATCAGACCGAATTATCCTTAGCACTTGCTTATTATATGCTCGTAAGGTAATGGCTAGTCTAAGAGGACAGGAAAGTAGGAGGCAGAACAAACGAAATAACCAGAAGAAAATAATGGCATACAAAGGAAGAAAGAGAAAAGGTCATGAACAGGGGACAGGACAGACTGGACACAAAAAAAAAAAAAAAAAGAGGCAGAAAAAGAGGAATGACAAGCGAGTAACAGGCAGAAAAGAGTAACCCAAGAGAAAATGATGACAGGAAGAAGACAAAATAGTGATCAGGAGACAGGAAAGAAAGACAAACAATAAGACAGAGTACGGCAATAAACACACACACACACACACACACACACACACACACACACACACACACACAGGTAAAATTATATAGAAAATGATGATAATGGACAGGAGAAAGAACAGGCAAAGTAACGAAGAGAAAATGACGACAAATAGTAGACAAATGAAGAAGAGGAAGAGCCGAAACCAGTAGAGAGAGAGAGAGAGAGAGAGACGAAACGAGGGGAGGATGGGAAGAGGAGTGGGGGGCAGCCAGAAGTTAAGTAAGTTTTTATAGTTTTGTGTTAGGGTAATGTTTTATACACCGGCGAGAGAGAGAGAGAGAGAGAGAGAGAGAGAGAGAGAGAGAGAGAGGGGTGGGAGGGAGGGGGGGGGAAGGAATGAGAGAGTAGGGAGGTAGAATTGTGGGAAGGAGAGAGGGAGAGAGGAAGGAGGGATGAGGAAGTATGGCCGAAGGAAAGGAGAGGTGAGGGAGTAAAAAGAAAAGAAACAGGGAACAGATTTGGAGGAAGGAGGGGGAAGGGAGGGAGGATTCAGGGAGTAGGGAGAGAGTATGGAGGAGGAGAGGAAGGTCAGTATGAAAAAAACATAAGATATATTTGACAGGATTATCAGGCATTAAGCACTGGAAAAATATTAACGTCTAAGAGAGAGAGAGGGGGGAGAGAGAGAGAGAGAGAGAGAGATGGATGAACGAATTGATAGATAGATAGATGGATAGACAGACATACAAACAGTTAGATAGACAGATAGATAGACGTACTGTAAGCTTTTCTGTTAGCTTCAATATACTCTGAAAATAATTGCATCTAATCTGTATACATCATCTCACCATGTAAATCTGTGCGTTGGTGTGTGTGTGTGTGTGTGTGTGTGTGTGTGTGTGTGTGTGTGTGTGTGTGTGTGTGTGTGTGTGTGTTTGCTGTGTAGGAATAGGCGCTTATTCACATGCACTTGCTTATTTATATGCATTTACGTATTGCCTAGAATTCTGTGTTTGCCAAATATATACATTCTTCTCTTCTTTTATATATGTGTGTGTGTTTGTTTTTTATGTTAGTATGGTTAGGTGTGTACATGTGCGCTTGTGTGTGTGTGTGTGTGTGTGTGTGTGTGTGTGTGTGTGTGTGTGTGTGTGTGTGTGTGTGTGTGTGTGTGTATGTGCATCAGAATGTGAATTTGCATGAGAATATGTGCATGTGAGTGAGACCATGTGTGTGTGTTTGTGTGTGTGTGTGTGGGTGTATTGGTATGTTCGTGTGTATAAGAGAATGTGATTGTATGAGAGTGTATGCATAAGAATGAGAGTGCATGAGAGAGTGCGTGTGTGGGTTTGCTTTCACTGAAGTGCCTGTATGCATGAAATTGTGTGTGGGTGTGTGCATGGAATGGTATGGGCCTGTGTGTGTGTGTGTGTGTGTGTGTGTGTGTGTGTGTGTGTGTGTGTGTGTGTGTGTGTGTGTGTGTGTGTGCGTGCGCGTGTGCATCGGAATGTGAGTGTGCGCTGGGGTGGACAGGTGCCAGCATCACAATGGGGGCCAGGGAACTAAGTAGGGGGAGCCAACACATACACAGGTCTGTAGTCTTGTGAGCTCAGGGGGTTCACGGAGGAAAGGGAAATAATAGGTGAGGAAATGACAGGTGAGAAAATGATAGGTGAGGAAATGACAGGTGAGGAAATGACAGGTGAGGAAATGATAGGTGAGGAAATGACAGGTGAGGAAATGATAGGTGAGGAAACAACAGGTGAGGAAATTATATGTGTGGAAATGACAGGTGAGGAAATGATAGGTGAGGAAATGATAGGTGAAGAAATGACAGGTGAGGAAATGACAGATGAGGAAATGACAGGTGAGGAAATGACAGGTGAGGAAATGATAGGTGAGGAAATGATAGATGAGGGAATTATAAGCAAAAATTCTATATATCGTTGCTTTATATCCTAATCATTACTTTTCGAGTGGATTGTAAGGGAGACCATTTTTGCCCATATGGTTAGCAGTAACTGTAGCTTGGTAAGGGTTGAGATCTGAAGCGTTAGTATTTCTCTCTCTCTCTCTCTCTCTCTCTCTCTCTCTCTCTCTCTCTCTCTCTCTCTCTCTCTCACACACACACACACACACACACACACACACACACACACACTAGACAATCAGAGAGAGGTACAAGAGATTCTGCTAATATGGCTTCCCTCTGCTTACCTCCATAGAATCCCATAAGCCTAATAGCAGGAAATTGTGTGTATGTGTGTGTGTGTGTGTGTGTGTGTGTGTGTGTGTGTGTGTGTGTGTGTGTGTGTGTGTGTGTGTGTGTGTGTGTGTGTGTGTGTGTGTGTGTGTGTGTGTGTGTGTGTGTGTGTGTGTGTGTGTGACAGAGAGTGAGAGAGAGACTGGGTCAGGAAAAATGTAAGAAAAAAGTGTAAAAAATTAGAAATGATCACTCACCTGGGTCGTTGGCACAGGCAGGGAGAGAGAGAGAGAGAGAGAAAGAGAGAGAGAGGAGGGAGGCGGGGTAGCATCTCTCACCGCAATGTAGCTACAACATAACAAGGAGAAAAAACAGGAACAAACAGCTTATAAAAACACCCCCTCAGCATTTCCCACCAGGATCAGAGACGCGGGAAAATCAAACTTCGTACGCATAATTTTCTTAAGCGTAACCTTTTCAATCCAATGTTTATCTTTCATTATATTTTATTCAACTTAGGAGAGATTTTTCTAATAGGACTAGTTAAATATAGCTTCATAATCCCCTCAAACACCAGACGTCTTTCTAAGCTGAACAAATTTACCTGAAGATACAGTTCGTTCACCTTAACTTGACCTAAATTTTCGTCCATTTGCAGCGTATTTCCCGTAGCTCAGTGCCAGAATCAAGTAATGTTACAGTTCTGCATCTATAACACACTATTCTTTCGTGACTTCCATCATACTGTATTCTAGAGTTAATATCTTGTTACAGCTCAGCAATCAGTATGGAGATATTGCAGTATTAGGCCAAGTTAAAGTAGACAGAGTATTGTGAAAGTAAATTAAATACGTCATCACACTGAAGGGATTAAACACTGTGCTCTAGTTGGTTTAGATTTCGTAACATATCCGACTCATCGATTTATTGTGCCTATTACGCCTTAATATCTTCTTATATGTCACTAATGCAAACCACTTTGGCTTTAATAAGATACAGATGAATGACATACACGTTAATGTCAAGTTCTAAATACATAAATGAGTCGCAAAATAAGAAGTGCTACAAAGTCTCTTATGCCGACAGAATTAGACTCAAAGCTGTGCATAATATTACTTGTTGATACTTATACCTTCGCTCCTGTGGCTCCCAAACACTGCACAACCAACTAGTGAATAATAAAAGAAGCAATAATAAACCTTTCAGCATAAGATGTGTACTTGTATTAGCTCGCTTTGCTTATGCTTTCATCGGCTCTCATACAAACATCAAACGCTATACAACCAACTGGCATGATCTTTTTTTATTTTAATCTTAGAAATGTGTTAAGATCATTCTTTGTACAGGATTGCTGGTACATACGTTTGTCTTCACTCATTCACCTACCAGATACTTTACAACCAAACTTTAATGAATAATAAAGTGAACAAATATGACAAAAATTATGCAAGATAATTATTAGCAACTGTAGAGACACATTTAGCGTAGAAACTGTCCAAGATTCTTTATCACTGTGGCCCCAGCAGATCACGCGCGGGACGAGTGTAATTGGAGACAAAAACTCTTCTAATATACTGTGTCTTTTTCTCACTTCAGGCATGTCCGTCACTTTTCTTCCTGATTCAACATGACAACAAGGACAACAACGCGTGGAGGAACATATCAAGCCCCTCCCAGGTGAGGAATATATAGTGTCCATTGACCTAAAACTTGGCTCAGACTTTCATCCTTCAGGAACTTATTTCACGCAACTCAGTGGGAGAGCAAGACAGCACTGTGGGTTTACAGCCTCTCCATGGCACTGCTTCGTGACTAGCATCGTACTCTAGTGTTAATCTAATATTTCAACCCAACAGTCAAGATGAGAACAATGCAATTTTAGATCAAGTTAGAGTAAAATGGGGAAAGAAACATGAGAAGTGAAATTTTAGGCGGACATTCTTCTCCAGCGGTACTGTACCCCCGAACCACAAATACTCCACAAAATCTAATTACCACTGGGAAAAAGGGTTGGCGGGAAATACCAAACTGAAAGCTATTGAATCCTCTTCTTTTCATCGCTGCACAGGTTGACTAGGAATTTGTTTATCCCTACTTTTTTTTTTTTTTTTACTTTTGCTATACTTTTCTCTGCCAAGATTGATGAATTCCCATTTTTCAACATAGAGCAAGTCGACTAAGAATCTCTCTCTCTCTCTCTCTCTCTCTCTCTCTCTCTCTCTCTCTCTCTCTCTCTCTCACACACACACACACACACACACACACACACACACACATTTTTTATATATTGCTCAAACTGACTAAAAGCCTGTTTTTCTTCATTATCTTTTTTACCACTTACCCTGTTTGATCATCCTCCTTTCAGCACTGCTCGAGTTGACTTAATACCTGCCTGTCTCTTTCTTTCCACTTTTTTTTAATCTCTTTTTTCCTTCCACCTACGTTCCCTACCCTCCACTTGGCAGCCGAAATAATCGCGTTGGTCAGTGAGTCTGCCTGCCCTCAGTTCGAACCCCGCGGCGCAGTAACAAAATCGTGCTGTACTCTTGCGGACACAATAGCGCCTTTTTTCTTTCTTTCTTTCTTTCTTTCTTTTTTAGCCTGATTACTCCTAGCCCTTGGGTGGGAAAGAGGCATAGGGAAGAACTTGAATTCTTTATTTATATGGTGTTTCGGGAGGCAAAGAATACAAGCTGTAATTTGTGTCTCTCTCAGCTGTCGCAATGGACCATCTAATCCCTCGCCCCTTTCTCCCTTTCTGCTCTGTTGATGGCCAAGCATAGTCAGACTGGAGGGTCGATTTGACAGGCAACCAAGGAGACGCGTTCCTGCCTCATAACTAAAGGCTCGTCAAAATTCATGAAACAACGATTTAGTATAAGTTTTGGTAATGGTCCAGTTCCAACAGGTGAAAACTAACTATAATATCGACCCACTTACGATAAATACTGGGACTGTGAGCAACGACTTTCGAAATCCAGTGATGCGAGCTTCGGAAACCCCACAGTGTTCTCAAAATATTATGTAAGAGTTTCATAATCATTCCCTGAGGAAGTGGTGCGATATTCTTGGTGTAAACTGTACATTCGCCAAAATCAGTACCCGAGCAGCCAAAACCCGTATTTCTTGGCACATAAATGGGAAACTTAGGAGCACTTCTTCCTGAGCGATGTACTGTATTGTGCTTATTACACCTTGATATTGGATCGTATTCTAAGTGGCTTTGGAGATGTGTAGCACCTCTTCTTTAGCGATTTATTTTGCCTATTGTACCTTAGCCTTCTCATGTGTGACACTGATAAAAATGTGTTAGTATTAAAACGAGAAAAATATACATAACCGGGGAATACTAAGATGCAGTAGACAAAATAAATCGCTTTAGAAGAGGTGCAACGAAGTCTCCCATACCATGTAGAACACGGTCTGTTGTATTCATGAGGATATTAACACTTTTGCCCCTTTGGCACTCTCTCTCTCTCTCTCTCTCTCTCTCTCTCTCTCTCTCTCTCGTCAGAACCCACTAGCTGTCACACGGTTCAGCAGTATCATCAAAAACTGTGACTCATAAGCCTTCATTTTAAACTAAGGTAAGACACTACTAGCTTTATTAAATCTATGTATTAAAAGCCTAATTAGTTTTAGCCCTAAATTCTTCCTTTAATACAACATCGTGACAGCCTTCACTAGTAAACAACCTACCTATACCCCCTACACACGCGTTAAGTCTTCCTTTTGCTTTTTTCCTTACAATTGCAAACATCAACTCGCCTAGTTCGAGAGAGGGGTTAACACACACACACACACACACACACACACACACACACACACACACACACACACACACTCACCATTCATTCACTGCCAAATACTCAGTCCCAAAGTTCACAGTACTCCCGATGCCTATTGCAAAAATCCCGAACTAAATATGATATACATTAGCCCATGACGACAGTAACAGACTCAGAGCCAATGAACGAGAGAGAGAGAGAGAGAGAGAGAGAAAGAGAGAGAGAGAGAGATGGGCCTCTTATGTAGCTTATCCTCTACTCTTAAGATCTTATTTTCGCTGGACAAGGCAGCTCCCTAGCACTTCTGCCTTACCAGTGTACTTATGATTATGGCATGTTCCTGTTCTCTTACTTATTTCAGTGCATTGTAATATAACAAAAAGATATGTACGGTGGATCGTAGAAGAATATAATAACCTGTAATGTGAAAAATAATTCGCTAGAGAAAAGGTGTTAAGAAATTTTTTGTCAGAAATAATACACCTGAATGTGTCCTCCTTTATGTCAACTAAAATAAGGGTGAATATGCCCTCTCCTGAGATATAGATAGTGCCTACAAATGTGAGTCAAATGTTCCATGGGTGTCGTATATTATGCAAAATAATTCGGTAGAGAAGAGGTGCTACGACATCAGTGCCTAAAAGCATACTGTTTAATGTGTCCTCTCTTGAATTACCGTCGGCGCCTACAAGGGAAGAGATAAATGTGGTGCGTGGGTGTGGTGTTACTTACCTGCTGCCGATGCTACGCCAGGAATGTGACGTGTTGGCTGCCTCGTCCCATCTACACTCCCAGCTTGATTATTTCACCACTTCTATTTCCGTAAGGACACGCAGCACCACCACCTCTACCACGAAGCAAAACTATAGCAATTCTTTATGATTTTCTACACACGTGGTAACCTGAGACACATTCTAAATGACTTTGGATATAAAAGCCTTCACACTGGGCAAGCACAGCACGCTATAGCACTTCAGAACCAGCAGGCAGGTTCCACAGCCTTCACACACTATACCACTGACGAAATCACACAAACAACTGCTTTAGATATGTCCCACAAAACCAAGATTATCACTCCCGACTCCCGAGGGTAATAAGACACCCTCTGGCCTCCACTGGCAGTTTCTTGAAGCGAACACAGCACAACAAAGGAGCTCCCAGGCCGAAGAAGTTGTGTCGCACTAGAGGAGAGCGATTGTACTGTACACTGAAGCTGGGGTCCCACACAAACTGGCAGGCCTCGCTGCACAACTGTTTTTAGCTTGGATACCAACCCAGAAGCACCAGAGTTGTGGCCACCCTGGCTTTCCTCGCTGTGGCAGCCAACAGGGCAACTCCAGTACCGTACGCTCCCCCACAAATACACCCTGCTATTTCAGTGTCATAACAGAACGCAGTTCCTAGCAACACACTCCCCACCAACATAAACTGCCAGTAAATCATATCAGAACCCAGTATTTTACGATCCACATCAACAAAATTCTTCACTACAACGTCATAACAGAACGTAGTTCCTAACACCTTGCTCCCACCGACACTAACTGTTGCTACAACAGCGTAGATCAACCAAGTACCTTTACTTGTATGGTCCCCACAAACAGTCATAGCAAAACACTGTACCTTACGCTCCCCATCAACAAAGCCTGCTAATTCAGCGTCAGAATAATACGTAGTTCCAAATAACACGTTTCCCACCAACACAGGTATCAACATCACAGAACGTAATTCCCAATGACACGTCCTCATCAACAGTACTAAAACATCAGAACGGATAACAATTCCTAACTGCACGTTAATGTTCCTATGAGTGCCACCATACAGTCCTTATTTTCATTCACCAAATTACCACCACTGACTAAATGACTTAGGCACTGAAACTGTACTTTCACCATAAACACATTTTCAGTATATTGGTAGAGTTCTTCCAATTCATCAATTCACTGCATTGTGAAATTAAGGCATACCGCCATACACTTTTGTACGTGATTCCCCTCCTTACACCACTATGCTTCATCACTGCCACTGCACCAAACTAACACAAATTTTATCCTAACAGCACGCCTCATACTGCCATGAAACAAAGGAAAGAGAATGGCAACAGACCTAATAATCCTTTCGAGACTTTTATTCAAGACAAGACCGACTGTGAGATCTAATTCTATGAGCTTAAGACCAGGAGGCAAAACAAAGAGGTTGAGTCTCATGCTTTCCTTTTTCGCCTGCTGTATGTTCATCATATGTATTTTTTTATTTATAAAAAGAGAAAGAACAAAGAGCTGGAAATCTGCAAATGGTTTTCTTTTCCAGAGAAAAATTTAAAAAAGAGAGCCAAACTCAAGATTCGTCTTTAACAAAATACTCGGGCACACGATCTTTAAAAGAGCTCAAGTGTAGCAGAGGGATACATGCATACATTGAAGATGTTTCCAGAATTTAGCAGTTGCATGCATAGAACGTTGTGAGTATAAGTTAAAAAAGAAAAAAGAAAAGTACGGAACGGAGTCGGCTAGTCTCTGGGATTTATTTATTTTTTTTTTAATTATATTAACCACGGAATACATTTTTCGAGCTAGAAGGGTTAGATACAGCCTATATTACCCTTTACTACTGCAGTGCTCTCATAAACGGAACGAAATAATCTGTTAACAGCAAGAAAAATATGGCAATAACCTACTCTTTGTCTTCCCCTGAATAACCAAGCTTTTCAGCCTCTCTCATGACCCCGCCAGGAAAGTAACCACAGAGTTGTATTGTAGGTTGCTTTCAAGATTTCGTAACACATGGACCATAGCGATTCATTCTCCATATTACACCTCACTATCTTTTTGTATGTTACTGAAGCAAAATAGGCCGATATCGAAATTGTATTGACAAGTGAAGAAGATGAAGAAGAGGAGGAGGAAGAGGAGGAAATGGAAGAATAAGAAGAGGAGGAGGAGGAGTAGATAGAGAAGGAACAAGATAAGAAGAACGCAAAGGTGTAATAAAAGAGCAAAAAGCGCTAAGAAAGAGGTGTTACGAATCAAATACGGACCAAAAACCCATCACAAAAATCCCAGCACTGTTTGTACCTGTCAGCAACTATGTACCTTGCTCAGCACCCTCCAGCAACCGACTATTACTGCTCAAGCCAACTTACCCTTATGCCCCAGTAAAAGTGATTAAAGGTGACAGGTATGAGGGAGAGAACGGAACCCCTAGCCCCTCCAAGCCAATCGTCACGATAGCACAACCTTGAATTATAGATGGAGGCGGAGAAGCTTGAAATATATCCCGAGCCAGCAAGAAATGTAGGGGTAAAAGATGAAGAGCCTCCTGTCACTTTCACTGCCGATAGACCAGACATCTTACACATTTATCTGAGCCACATTAGGAACCGATATTTTAGACATTTATATAACCTGTACAGATCTTTGGTAAATTCGTTAGCACAGCTAAGAATTGCGGTCACAAACAGGAAGGAGTGATAATAAAAATACTACACTGATTTGACCACTATCCCTAACCCCTTTCAGCCAAATTCAATCAGACAGGAGGGCCAGCTATGCAAGGAGACTCATTCTTACTTCAGCTAAAGCTCACTGAATTTCATGTTCACTGAATTTAATGCTCACAGACCGTCACAACTTAGCATTTAAGTTATAGGAGTGGCCCAGTTCCCTCCGGTGAAGACAAGTTGGCTATTGTTTGGGTACTGGCATGAATCCTCGACACCCAGCATTTTCGTCACGCACGTTAATCACAGAAAAAGGGGACATGGAGGGAAGAGGAAGGGGCGGAAGTACAGAAGAAAGGCAAAGTAAGAGGGAAGGAAGCAGCAGGAGAAAGACAAAGAGGGACAAGTGTGGAAGAAGTGAAATGGGAAGTCGGTGCCATTAAGGGTCTGGGAATAGGTTTTGACTCCGTGACCTAGCCTTAAGACTTCCCCATAACCCTTTTAGCATCGTTTACTGCCTTGTCAGCCACCTCACACCCAAAGAAACGTATTTTTATTTTCCCTCACGCGTTTATTTTTATGACCCTTATCTCCCTCCTCTCTGTCGGTCTGTCTGTCTGTCTGCATGGATGGATGAATGGATAGATGGTTTATTTCTATGCCGTTCCTCTCCACCCTTTCCATGCTCCCATATCTCTATCTCCCTTTCAGTACGATTTATTTATCTTTTTTCTCCTCTCTCTCTCTCTCTCTCTCTCTCTGATTACCTCCTGTCTCGTTAGTTTCACATAGCGAGTATTTTTACCGCTTCTTCCCACACTGACAGACAGACGAAGTAAGCAAATGAAAATGACTAGGTAGCAGAGGAGTTATATCTGATGTACAGCTGCAGACATAAATACCCATAGTCTCAGTCACGTTGTTGGTGTGGTGGTTGTGGTGGTGGTTGTGGTGGTGGTGGAGGTGGTGGTTCCAGGATCATCTGAAAAATACACCCCGTGGACCACAGGCTGAAACTGTCCTTCCTAATAATTCATCACTCTTATATCGGGGGAGAGGGCGGGAGGTGATGGTCGATTGTACAACCTGGCAGTGGAGTTTTCCAGTTATTTCAGTGCCACCACGTGAAGGCGCCCCTCTCTTGTACCCCCATATACTTCAGAACGATGAGAAACAGTGAACAATTACTTTAGAAACAGTCATAGATAGAAAGATAGGCAAATAGATAATAGACAAACTGATAGATAGATGCACCCCTGCAGGAGTCGGGAACAGAGGACTTCAGGAAACAGGTGTGTTGTATGTTTGCCAATTAGTGAATATAAATGTCACCTGAAGTTAAGGGTGTAATGAAAGTGTGAGAGAGAGAGAGAGAGAGAGAGAGAGAGGGAGAGAGAGAGAGAGAGAAACATATTTATGGCTAGATACGTAAGTGGTTAGATATCGTATCCACAGATAAAACGACCAATAAATAGATGATCAGACATAGACAGACAGACAGATAGATAGATAGATGGATGGTGTGTGTGTGTGTGTGTGTGTGTGTGTGTGTGTGTGTGTGTGTGTGTGTGTGTCTGTGTGTGTAACGTTCCCCTTTACTGTCATATCCCAAAATCGTGAATTTGTTCTCAGTGCCTAGTCTGTTATCTAACCCCATTCCCTCTCCGTACCTCCTCCCTTTGATCTGGGACTGACAGACACTGCAACTGTTTACACCACAAACTGCCTGCCTGCCAAGTCACGTCACAGAACGCACCCTCGCGCACTTCCTACTTCCTCTGTCGCACTCCATGTAGTTTTCCTTCACGCTCTCAAAGCACAGTTTCGGGAGATTTCCAAATAATCTAGCGCAGTCAATATTTACTCTATAGGCTGCAGTTTTTCGACGGATTTCACTTTTTCACCGTTTTGCTTTTGTACTGTGTGGGTTGATCTGATGTTGCCACTGATATTGGGTTGGGCGGGGATGTGTGCACAGATTATAAGGCATCCCATCTAGGTCGAAGGGAGAACGTTCTGTAGTCAGGGGCATACCAGTGTTAAGGTCAAAGTCATATTCTCGTCAGCATAGGAGACATATTATTCTACTATACTAATTTTACTCCAACTTGACCTAAAGCTGACATCTTTCCATCTTGAATGTTGATCTTCAGCATTAGATTAACAGTAAGATATGACGTGCTGGTCACGAAAAAGTATACGAGAAAGATGCACAGCCACAGCATTGTTTATTTCTGACGTGAAATAGATTGCAAAGGGACGAAAATCTAGGCCAGGAAAGGTGAAACTAGTATAGCACCTCTTCCTTAGTGCTCTACTTAGTATAATACACCTTAACATTCTCCTGTACGTTATTTATACGGTTTCACTATTAATATGGTTTGCATTAATAACACCCTAGTGGTGGAGGATGCAAACACAGCTCGGAGCAGTAGTGACCAATGAAGTAGCGAGAGAGAAAAAAAATAAAGATGCAACAGTGAGGCACTGAGACAGAAGTTGAAGGGAGCCAGTAAAAGGAGGAGAGTTAATGAGACGAAAAACTTTTGACTTCACCCTGTTGAGAAGAGCTGCATGTGGGGAGCCTTCCCACACATGAGAGCTGTAGGCTACGCTAGGGCGAATAATAAAACACCTATATCAAGTCAATAACTTGGCAGGGGTAAAGAAGGCCCCCCCTAGGGGAGGTACCCCCACTGCGTGGGGTGTCCAACAGGGGTTTCATCCTGCCTAAAATGTAGCCGGGGTGAACGTCTACCAGTATGTGAAATTTCGTGTTCCTTGGTTAAAAATCAAGACTATGCATATAGAGGCTTTAACCAGGACCCCTGGGGACCACATCCTCCAGTGGAGGGTGGCCTCTGGGGGTTTCACTCTACCCAAAACGTGGCCTCAGTAAACATCTACCATTGTGCAAAATTCAAATCATGTTATTAGTTACATGCAGCCGGGGTAAACCCCTACATATATGCAAAATTTCGTGTTCCTAGGTTAAAAGCCATGGCCGTGCATAATGTGTTTCCCGGGACCCCTTAGGTCCACCCCCTGCCTCGTGAGGGGCGGCTCTTCATGGTTCCTCCCCTCTCAAAATGTGATTGGGTTATCATCCATCACAGTGCAAAAGTTCTTGCTCTGTTAAAACTGGCCGTGCAGAAAGATTTCGTCTGAAACCTCCCGGGGGCGGTCCCTACCCCTATGGCGGGGGGAGAGCCATTGAAGGTCCTATCATGCTTATGACCTGGAGCGAATGAAGCTCTACCGTTGTGCAAAAGTTCGTGTACTTAAGGGAGGGGGGGGGGGAGATGGCCGTGCCTAACAATTGTGAGCGAGACACCCGAGGGCCGCAGTCCCCATGGATGCCGGCTCTCGGAGGGTCCAACACTGCCTGAAACCTGGCACGGGGGAAGGTCTACCACTGTAAGAAAATTCGATTCCTTACGCACCCATCCCATAAAGTCTGAATTTCATTCAAGAAAGTACTGAAACTCAGTGAGTGAGTAAGTGACACAGTTAGAGACAAGCACTATACAGTATCTCGCCTCTCCTATGGATGTAGGAAAAACCTTCTGCCATCTCTTGGATTCGAATGTGGCGCGTTAGCGCATGGCTTTCTCCGAACAATCGGAAAACTCCTTGTCCTGTATCATAATGAAGAAGAAAAAAAGAAAAATGTCCTATATGCTTCGACATCTCGCTGTTAGATACGTTATATAAGAAAGCGACCATTGGCGACTGCTTTTAAAAGCAGCGCAAATAAATAGGGATAAAGATAACAGACAGTACTTGGATGAAGACTAGCCACTTCTGCTTGTAAACAACTCAGCCGCACAGGCACAACAACAATTTGCTTATGTCTGGTTAAACCCAGAAGTCAAGAATCCTTTTTGAATCTGGCAGCTATTATTTATACTCTTATATTTGGTAAGTATGTCACTCGCTGAGAAGCTTTGGGCCCAGAAGGGTACGTGTAAAGTATTTAATGAGGATAAAGTTTGACAGGACTTACCTTGACAGGTAAGTTACGAAAGTTCTAGAGGCCGAGAAGGGAAGCATTCTTTGACAAAGAGTAGTGCTCAGGACTGTTGCTAAAGACCAGTATGGTCTCTGGAAGTAAGTAACCCACGAGGAAGATGGTGGTTAGACATTGTGTGAAAAAGATTTGCATGGAGGAACAGTCGATCCTTCGATAGAGTAATGTGAGTATTATATAGAACCAAGAAGAAAGTAAGAGGAAGATCGTTGGAATACTCGGGTGAGAGTATCTGAGAAGTAAAGATCAGGGCAGAGATGGAGGGTCAAGGATTTAAGAACAAAGGGAAGTGGTAGGATGCTGGTATAGATAGGAAGTTCCTGGTAGGGGTATGGAAGTGAGGAGGTGGCTGAGGGGAGAAGAATTAGGGCATAAGCAAAAACTGAGAGTTTGTGCCAATACAAATACCACTCCTGGAGGAACTGGGCTAAGCTCAGTAAAGAAAAGAAAAGGTATTATTTTTGCTCAAAGGCCAAATCTTCTTTTAGTAATCTTTAAGAGACAGCACCACCTTCTTTTGCAGTTTTCTTCTGTTTTTATTCTTCAAGTATTTTCTGAGTGTATTTTCAAGCCTTTGTTTTTTCTTTAAAAAATGGAAGAAAGTGTTTAAAAAGTGGTCTTTGTTTACAGTCCCTAACAGCACAGACGACATATGGACGCCATCTTGTGGTGCGTGAAGACAGACAAATGCCTTCTTAAAATGCCTTTTTTTTTTTTCTTTTTTTTTTTTTATATAACTAAAATACCCTTATCACCAAGAGTTTATCTAAACCTAGCCTAAATTTTCATAACAACCTTATTTACACAGATCAAACCTAATCTGTTGTATGCTATCCTAACCAAACTTATTCTAACCTATCTCTTATGTAATTTTACTTTTCTTGTTTATTGATGGATCCTTTTCATGCTCATAAATGCACTTCTGTACACCTTTCCAAATCAGTTAGGAAGTTTGAAGGTCAGTAAACATTTTTGTTAATTTTTAAGAGGTGATCCTGTATCTCCTCAAAGATTACAGAAGATTTCAGAAGTAAGAATTTGCTGTTTCATTATGCAGGTTTCAGAATGAAACAAAAACTGATGGGTTGGTATCTACCTCAAAATCCTTTGCTTTTTCACCCAACATTTCCTCCTTGGGGGCACCCTGAAGAAGAGCCTATGAGCCATCTCACAACACTACCCAGCTATTTAAATAGTGATTGGAGGTAGTAATCCAAGAAAGAAAACTGAGGAAAGGGTGCATTTCTTTTTGTCCTCTGTTAAACTGCCTCACAAGGTGTAACGGTCTTCCTTCATGGTCATCTAGAAAGTGGCAAACCATTCGGTGTCCATTCTGGAAAATTAGCTGTGTATAGTACATTAGTACACCTTACGGCTGTTATATACAGTGTACTGTATGGTTTTGTATTAGTTGTTAATCTTACCTATTATAAGTATATATTGGAGTATGGGCAACAGTATGCTGATACAGTGTTAATAGTTCCTTTGTCTCTTAGGATAAGATGTCTGGCCTGAGTATCCCCATTCATCCAAGCACTCAGAACCCAACTTTAGCATGGGAGCAGATAAGACTTTCCCAGCGTATAATGAAGCTCAACGTCAAGACCCCCACCACACCACCTCAGGAAACAATGGTATATTGCAGTACTTAGCATGGCATTGTTCTCCTACTAATGGTGCATTTATCTGGAGTAAAGATGTGAAAAAGTTACTACATGACAGTATTGTGATACCAACTCGAATGTATGGAAGTGAAGCTTGGACGTTGTTGGAAGGACACAAGTCAAGAGTGAGAGCAGTGGAAATGAGTTATTTAAGAGGAGCCTGTGGAGTCACATGGAAAGACAGGCTGATGAATGAGGATATAAAGGAGCGTTGTGGTGTGGATGTCGATGTGATAGGAAGCGTTATGAGGAACACACTGAGGTGGTTTGGCCATGTGGAGAGGATGGAGGGTGAAAGACTGACGAAGAGAGTGTATGTGAGTGAGGTGGAGGGGGGAAGAGGGAGGGGGAGGCCGAGGATGAGATGGAGGAATGGGGTGGAGAGGTGTATGAGAGAGTGGGGTGTGAGTTGGGAGCAGGGCAGTGAAATGGCGGGGGACAGGGCGACTTGGAGGCGATTTGTTTGTGGCCACCCCAAACGGGATTGAGGCGTCTGGCAATAGATAGATAGATAGAAAGATGTGGTAAGGCTTCAACAGTTACAGCCAGTTTTATCTTCAGAATAGACTCTGACACACACACATACTGTATAGCCATTCCACCACTCCAGCTTGCATATGAGTTCATCTCATTACAGACACCCCTTCTTCATTTGTGCTTTGCCAGCATTGGGAAGGGCTTAGTTGTGGTTACCACTTTCCCTGTAAGGAGCAGTCTGGTCTTGTCATAGACCTCATATGAACTATTACCATTTTCAGTGTAGCAAAATGTTGATACACTGAATAAGTGGCGAACAGGATTCTGGTTAGCACAGTTGAGAGGACTTTGGAATGTACAATAATCAGTTTGTGTCAATTGTCCATACACAAGTTAGGTCTGTCTATCTACCTATTGCCAGATGCCTTAATCTCATAAAGGGGTGGCCAGAAACAAATCACCTCCACATCGTCGTGTCCCCTGCCATTTCCTTGCCCCGCTTCCAGCTCGTGAATTAGGTCATACCTATAAAAAATATCAGTTTTTTCCTTTTTCCTTTTTTGCTCTTATTGTTATTAATACAGTATCTTGTAAAATCTGAGCACTGTATATTTTGGGGCATCAGCCTTCATTTTCATGAAATACAGTATATTATTGTCATCTGAAACATTTCGTGTCCTCTTGGGAGCCCTTCTGACAGGGTATGCTCAGAACATTTCCAGACGACGGTACATAATAATTTATAATATCATCACATTCTACTCTCGTTGTCATGGTCATCACACCACTTCTACCTTCTCACCCATTTACAAGCTACAGTATTCCACTTTTATGCTGCTGATAGTAGTAGTAGAGGAGTAACCCATGTCTGCCTCTCGTAGCAGGCCCATAAACCGTGGGCAAGCAATTGCCCCTGTAGGGCCATCCCATGCAATGAACTGATATTCCCTCGCGGTAGACAGTGACTTGCCACAGTACGGCACAAGGAATAGTGTGGAGGTTTGGTACCTGGATGGTCACTGCCTTTGCATCTCCCCACTCAGTTAACTGGGGCACCATAGTGTCATTTGGTTAAATGGTTACCACCCAGTGCTGTAAATGGTTTCTTGGGATACAGAAGACCATTAAATTTGTCTCCCATCATAGAGTCACTTGAGGAAGAAGTAGGCAGCACAACATCAAGTGAGTGGATGAATGTCATCACCACATACCAGTATCATACCACTGGTACTGTACTGTACATCAGTCATCTCCAATGCTATTCGGAATTTCAGTCATCTTTCATTTTTGGCACCAGGTGCTGGAGAGGGGTGCCTGGCACTGACATAGCAGGACAGCTCTGCTGCCAGCCAGTGCGAACACCCCTTATATCCTTCCCTATCCCCTGAAAAGGGGATGGTGGACTGGAGAAGGGAGAAAACTTAAGCCTGCAGTTGACTGGGTTCATGTTGAGATGAACCTGGGGTTACAACTGCTGTTATTAGTGGCACTTTTTTTTTTGTTTAATGTTCATTTCAGAATACAGTATTTATCTTTAATCCACCTATGGCACCACATCTCTCCTAAATCTTATTCTACAGTATCAAAGTTCTCATATATGATTTTAATGCTTGTGCCATCTTTCCTGCTGATGGTTCCAGACTTATTGAACTGTAGGGGTTAAATATAGCCTTAATTAACGTCTTCAGTACTACAAATTCTTATATTAAATAAAATTGTCAGAAGGTAGCAAATAAGTACTGGTATGTCATCATATTGAAGTCAGGTTTCATGTATGCATGACAGTTAAGGAAGTAACAAACCTGTACATCTTTGCCATGTCCTCTTTACCTCTAAGCAGATCATCCTGCCCTTCAGAATACAGTACAGTGCTGCCATGTTTTCCAGTCGCTTGTCTTCCGTAAAGTGATCTTTGTGTAATCTGACATTCCATTTTGTCAGTTTTGTACAGCATATCAAAAACCATCAGGAACTCAGATCCAAACAACTTATCATCATCATCATCATCATTATAGCCCTAATTCCAGTCAAAAATTGAGTGGTTTGGATACAGGAGTAGGAAGGGGCAGGCTTAAAAGTAGGGATTATGATTATTTTGCAGAAGAGGATGGAGATACCCAGTTTAACCCACTCTCCCTGTGGAGTTATTCTTCATCTGAACTCACTTGTGTAGCATTAGCCAGAATGAAATATAAAGGATATTTGAGGATCGAGAAGGTTAACCACAGAAGTTAGTTACCCATGCTTTAGAAGTGTTCCTAATGCCAAAATGAGAGCATCCACACTATTTGTGCTTTAGATTTTTTTTTTTTTTTTTACCCCCCAGGTGCATTTTATACCATGTTTTGAAACAGACTTTTTGCTATAAGCCTAGCATAAGGTTCTTGATTTTTGCAGGTACGGTTTGTGTGTATGAGTGACACACACTGCCTCACATCACACCTCCAGTTTGAAATTCCCGATGGTGATGTTTTTATTCATGCTGGTGACTTTACAAGATGTGGCAGTGCAGCTGAAGTAGAAGAGTTCAACAGCTGGATAGGTTGGTTACAGTAGGCTATAGGCATTCCTCGCTGTAAATCAGGGAAGTGTTTGAAAGTATCATAATTTTTTCCAGACAGTTTTTATTGTAAATTGAGGGTAACAGGCAAGTTGGACTCATTGGTAACATTTGAGCTTTAATATGTATCTTTTCTATAATTTATGGTGGACTTAATAGCAGATTAGGCCATGAAATAAAGTGACATGTAATAGAAGCTCACAACACCATGAAACAGTGTTGGGGTTGAGTAGGTCAGTGTCAGTAACTGTAGGATTGGTGAACAGTATTGGTCTGAAAGGTTGGTATTGACTGATTACATGGTGGATGTTAACGGCTGGAGATGTGCATATGTGTCAGCAGCTGGAGAGCTTGGCACTGTTCTGTAGTAACTGATTTATACAGATGATTTTTTCCCCGGCAGCTGCATGATATTGTTGGGGAAAAGAAGTCTCATACTGTCACTGAATTTCCCTCCTGAAAAATGTGATTCTGTGGCTTGCTACCAAACTGTAGCCACATTTCATTCTAGCATTCCCAGGTTTGATTAGCCAGCCATCAGATACTTGTCATCATCATCATCATCATCCAGACCACAAAATTCTGGCTTCACATCACAGGCACACCTTCCATGCATATGAATTCTATCATGGTACTTGAAGCTCACTCATATGATTTCAGAAGTGGACTCCCAAGGGAGATGTTATATGCAGATAGGGCTGGTAGCCATATTGTCAATGCAGGAGGGTGACCATGTGCAGTTTCCCTCAAGGGTGTGGGAAGTAACCTCATCTTCTGCAGTGTTTGTGATAAGTGGATGCATAGGAGATGTAGAATGTAGGGGAGAGCATGCAGAGGCAGATAGGTGGAAAAGGATTGGCTTTCCTGGAGTCTTTTGAGTGTGTGGAGTTTTGTTATATGCTGGGGGTGGGGCTGGATCTAGCTCAGTGGCTAGAGTAAGGAGTGGTTGGAAGAAGTTCAGGGAGCTGTACCCTGACATTGAGAGGGCTCTCCCTCATGTGCAGCATATATTAGGAGTGAAATGCTGAACAGTACTGAGACTTAGGCAGTAAAGGAAGGGGATAATTGTGGGCACATATCTACAGAGATGATAATGTCTAGATGGATGTTAAGTGCCTCCTTGAATGACAGACTTTGGGGAGTGCATCATGAATGAATGTACTGTATTAGTATTGTGATAAGATGGGGTAGATCAAGATGGCTTGGGCATGTGGAGAGGATGGAGAGTAGGGCTGCGAGAGGCAGACTGAAAAAAACTGAGATAACATTGTGGAGTGTTACTTGAGGAATAAAGGTTAGAATAGAGAGGCTGCTAGAGATTGAGCAGTGTGAAGAGCTGTCACTAGGTGATGAAGGTTGATGCATGCAAACATTTTTGAGTCTTTATAATTAAATGGAGCAAAGTGAACTACAGTAAATGCCATGAAGCCCACCAAACTATCATCGACTATAATGAATAGTGGTCAGTAAACGGGGTGTAGTGGGTCACAGTACATGTTTCCTACCTGTTATACTCCAACCTGGCCTAAAATTGTCCTCTCCTCATCGTGTTTGCTGAGTTGTAATAATGGGCTACTTAATAGTAATACCGTACTAGTCGTGAAGAAGTCCTATGACAATGATATGAAGTAAGTTGCAAAAAGGCAAAATCATGAGCCAAGTCAGTGCTGCACGCAAAAGAGGAGTTAGTATTAACTCCATCTTGTTTTGTGTTTTGAAAGATGGGCACATAAGAGATCTACTACAGTATCCATTTCAGAGCCCATGAGGCATCGTTTTTCGCAAATATGTTCTAAACAAACAGTTGGATCAATATGACATTTTGGCACAGCTTGTTTGACACCGTCCCCTAATTTATGGCTTTACAGTGCATTGCCATGTATGTTTCATTAAAGAGTTTACTCTTGGCTTTGAAGGCGAAGCTGGCAAGAGCCGAGTAGACATTCGGACAGGGGAAGGTTTTACGTGACGTATTTGTGACGTGTATCGCTCCACCACCTCTCCCTCCACTCCCGTCTTCCCCTGTCCGGATGTCTACTCGGCTCTTGCCAGCTTCGCCTTCAAAGCCAAGAGTAAACTCCTTAATGAAACACACTTGGCAATGCACTGTAGTGCCATAAATTAGGGGACGGGGTCAAACAAGCTGTGCCAAAATGTCATATTGATCCAACTGTTTGTTTAGAACATATTTACGAAAACGATGCCTCATAGGGTCTGAAATGGATAGTAGTTGTGTGTAATACCGTAAACTCTCAATTATCTGTCATCGTAATATCTGGCACTGCTGGCTCGGCTCTATTAAAGGAATATCCGGCGCCAAAGTGGAAGATAACCAGTGGTTCTGTGCAATATCCAGCGTCGAGGTGTATCAGCCGACTCATAAAAGGTAGCCAACCAGTGCAGTATTACTGTATTTTATCATTATTGTATTTTGTGCATAATTTTCATCATTTACTCATGAGAAAGTTTTTAGGAGAGAGGGTTGAGACGGACAATAATGCAATATCCGACTTGACACCAAATATTGAACTGATGGGAGGGTACTATGTAATATCTGATACAGGGCTTGGCTGAAATACATTGGACAAATGAGAGTTTACTGTATAACCAATTATGAGTATGCTGTATGCAAGGTCAATTGTGTAGTCCAGTAAAGGATGAAAAAAAATTGCTGTTGGAGATATGGCTTTTGAGTTTGTTCAAGCCTTTTGCAATTTGTAGGATATATTTAACAAGAAGGATGGTGCAGAAGTTAACTCACTAGTGCAAACCAGATATAATTGGAAGAGTTTCAAGAACTAGTGCTCCAGATCTTGAAAGGGACTCTCTTTCAAGTATAAATGGGAGCTGTGTGCTCCATGTATGCAGAATTAGGTGCTCTGTGGACGGGAAACATGGGTAGTAATGGAGAAATATGTGTGAAGATATGAGCATACCAAAATGATAGATGTGGAATGCCTTGCTGAGGATCAGGACAGTGTGCACAGATTAAAAAAAGGAAGCTATTTCAGTGAGCATGTTAGTGTACAGGTAGACTGAAATGATGTGGACATATGGTGAGAGTGTGGGAGAGTAACTGGTTGAAGTATTGTATAAATTTGAACATGGAAGGGACAGTTGCTGGCAGACAAGTGAAAACATGGCATGAAGTTCTTAGAAGGAATATCAGGGTTTGAGGACTCAGCCAGAATGCTGCAGGAAACTGTAGGAGCTTGAAGAGGAGCCATCAGATGAAATAGATTTAAGAGTACAAGCATGAAATACTGCCTTTCAAAATATGTGTTATTTTCATTTGCTGGGTAATTCATAATCCCTTCACTTATCTGCTATGGTTGTAGGAGACTTAATGGTTGACAGCATAGTCAGATTTTCTCAGGTGAATCTGTGACTTTCTAAAAAAAAATTAAGATTATTTTTTTTTTTTGATAAACCCTGTTTATATTTGCACACACATTGTTAATACAAATTTTAGTGAGTGTCTTCCATTAAGATTGTGTTGACATGTGCATAAAATAGTTGAATGTCAGTAGTGGCACAAGGAAAGACTGCAGCTGAGCTACCGGTATTGTAGTACACAAGATGAATAGGATTTATGAAGATTCTTTTGACAAGCTGAAGGAAATTATGATGATAATTTTGTTATGATAGAAAAGAAAAAAAAAAAAAACACGGACTATAATGATTGCACCTAGTTTGACTCCCAGTGCCAACACTATTTGTGTATTAACTGGTATTTCTACTGTTACATCATATTCTTTTTATGATGAAATATATTTTAAAGGAAATATAATTTGTAAATTATATGTTTCAGGGTCACTTCCCCACAAGCACAAAATAGTCATAGCAGGCAACCATGAACTCAGTTTTGACCCCAAGTTCACAGGAGGATCATCCATTCGACAGCAGCACAAGACAGCACACACAGGTATTATAATGTTGGGATGGAGCAAAGTAAAATGAAAACAAACTGAACTAAGACATAAAAATGTTTGTAAATGAAGGATGCTTTTTATGCTGTGAGATTGCCGCTTGATTTGAAATTAATGTTTTTCCCATAAGTGTTTGACAACTTATTCCATAATATGCCACTGATGTAAAAGACTTTAAATGATAAGGTTGAGTTTCAGAATCTGCTTTTCTCTTATTTATCATTCTGCGTTAACCCTTCTTTATCAGACTGAGATGCAAGTCTCACCTGCATATCACCCTTCAGTGCAGTATGTATTTGTACAGAAGTCACGAGCAATTAATAAGATTGCCATTGTTTGGCAGTTAGATATAACTCATTGACCTCTTCCTTACAGAATGCCTTCCATAAAGTGAATGAAATAGTCTGGAGGTAGAAGTAACAAACCAGTCGATTTCACTCTATCCAAGGGCTTAAACTGCCCTCCATAGTTTATCATTCCTTGAACTAATGACTTTTACTTCGTCACATGCAATATGCTTGACATTTTAATAATATGGCCCTATTTTCTGTTTTGTTTTATGATACATTTGTGTTGCGAGGAGACTTCCTGTGTGGTTACTTATTTTCGATTTTGGGGAGAAATAAACATATTGCATTATATCACTGTCATACAAGTTAGAATATATTTTTTAAATATTTAAAATATTTTTAATCTTTCCTCAAGGTGATGGCCTTATTAATGAGATTCCTGACTTGGGGATGGAGAGAGAGGAGCTGAAGGCAGCTGTTGCCAAGCAAGACACTGTAGAACTAATCACCAATGCAAAATACTTGCAGGATGAGCCTTTCACTTTATATGGCATCAGACTGTATGGTACACCATGGTAAGATATGGAACCAAAATCACTTATTATCCTGCATTTCGTCATTTTGCCAAGGCTTCAGCAGATTGATTTATGGGAGGTGGATGCTGATAAGCTTTGCACGTTGTGGATACACTTAGTGCTGGTGGGGGAAGAGCAGGTAGCTGAGTTATGGGAATTGAAAGTGGTTGGAAGAAGTATAAAGAGCTGCTGCCCCTTCTGACAAGAGACTGTACTTACATATGAGAGAGAAAATTTATACATAATCTTTGTAAAGTGTGGTACTGTATGATAAGATGGGCAGTGAAAGAGAAAAATAATTGCAAATTTGGGTTTGGTGAAATGAGAATGATGAGATGGATGTGCAGTGCCACACTGAGGGATAGAACAACCTTTGCAGATTCAAGAGGACTGGGCAGTGAGAATGTTATTGAGGTAATATATGTGGGTGGAATGGTGTGGTTTGGACCCATGGAGAGAATTTGTGAGAGTAACTGGGTGAGTGCTGTACAGACCTAATTGTAGAAAGGAGCACTCCTGGGAGACCAAGAACATGGGATGTGGTTCTGAGAAGGGACCTCGGGGTTTGGGGACTGGACTTAAATGCTCCAGGAGTCTGTGCAGTTTAATTGTCCTTATTAATGCATATATTTATGAACTCCGCAGCAATGATGTGAGCCTCCTCCTGACTTATTAGGCTTTGCTTGTCAATACTAGACTGACTAGAAGCCATTACTTTGACTGTTTATCAAAAACACATGTATGTTGGCATCAGATGTCCCAGTACTGTCAACAGCCCTCCTATAAGGCATTCCGCCTTTTTGTTCCTGACCCTTCTTCATATCCTGTTATTTTGGTATCTGTAATGATTGCTGCTGCTCTTTCTCATGATGGTAGCGGTGAGCACTGTTTGAGCAACTCATGAGGCTCAGGGGAGAATTGAAAAGACTGAAGAGGGGTTCTGTACTGAGCTGTTATTATTCAGGACAATGATGGTATCTCATACGAAGCTTTTTTTTTTTTTTAATACTGTGTTTGGTTATCAGATGTAAATAGCCAAGACGGGAGTTATTGCTCATTGGTGCTCACCCTTCCTGTTTCTTTTTTTTTTTTTTTTTCTTTTTTTTTTAGCAGTTAACACTTATACCTTATTTGAGAGGAGCATGTGGAGTCACATGGAGGGACAGACTGACAAATGAGGAAATGAAGGAGCGTTGTGGTGTGGATGTGGATGTGATAGAAAGCGTTAAGAAAAATACACTGAGGTGGTGTGGCCGTATGGAGAGGATGGAGAGCGAGAGACTGGCGAGGAGAGTGTATGTGTGAGGTGGAGGGAAGGAGAGGGAGGGGGAGGCCAAGGATGAGATGGAGTGATGGAGTGGAGAGGTATATGAGTGGGTGGAGTGTGAGCTGGGAACAGGGCAATGAAATAGTGGGGGACAGAGCGACATGGAGGCGATTTGCTTGTGGCCACCCCTTACGGGATTAAGGCGTCTGGCAATAGATAGATAGATAGAACTTCAGATTGGATAGCTGCTTGTATACACAAATATTTCCAGAAGCTTTTTTATTTTTCATGATTTCAGGGAGTACAGTAAGGAAAGGTGTGACAGCATAGGTGAGTGACGTGGTCAGTTCCAGAGTATGGTATCACAGTTCAAGCTGACCATGATGTCATTCCATGTTCATTGTGTGTTTTGTGTCTGTTTGATGTGTCTATATTATTGTGTTAAGTGTGTCTGCAATATATGTTTGTGTGTGTGTGTGTGTGTGTGTGTGTGTGTGTGTGTGTGTGTGTGTGTGTGTGTGTGTGCTCGCGCGCGCGCGCACAGTACAGTACAGTACAGTACATTGTTATAGCATTTGTGTTTTGCAAGATGCTAAGGATACTTTTTAGTAGAAGTATAGGGATAAGAAGGGTGAATTTGGCCAAGTGGCCAGAAGCAGTTGAAACCTTTATACTAATTTTCCTCATGGGTATAATGTGGTTTTTATAACACAGCCTCCTGGCAGAATCTTTAGCCACTTTACTGGAGGTTTTGCTGTATTTTATAGGAGCAATGGACATTCATATTCTTATATGATTAGGCAGACAAACGAGTCATTAGTAATGTGAATGTTTTATCAGGCAACCAGAATTCTGCAACTGGGCATTCAACCTTCCCCGAGGGCATCCATGTCTGGAAAAGTGGGATGCAATACCGGATGATACTGACATTCTTATCACACACACACCACCCATTGGCCACGGGGACCTGTGTTGTACTGGAGTGAGGGCAGGATGTGTGGAGCTCCTGTCCACAGTACAGGACAGAGTCAAACCCAAGTACCATGTTTTTGGACATATACATGAAGGTATTGTCTTTGATAATTTTCTTGTTATCTTTACAGATACAGTACTGAAATCACCAGTACCTCTGTAATATGTAATACTGGTATATTTTCTGTACGTGCCTACTGTTGTCTGACGTCAAATGCAGGATGATACGGTCTCATTAATTTACACCCACACGATATATTATTTATGCTGTGCTATATCAAGATGGAGCTTTCACCATGAGATTTTTCCTGTTTAATTACATGTTGCTAATGTATCTACCCCAAATATCAGCTGATTTCTGAATGCTGTTTTCCTCATATGCACACCTGTCGCAATCTGTTTACAGTTGGATGTCTGTATTCTGCTTGGCTGATTAAAAATTGGGACTAGAATGTGTCAGTGATGTGATTAGAAGGGGTAGGTTGAGATGGTTTGGGTATGTGGAGAGGATGGAGGTTGATAACTGGTGCAGAGGCTGAGATTTGTGAATGTTAAGGGTGCAGTTGAGAGAAATAAACAAAAAAAAAAAGACTTGGGATGGGGTTATACAGTGTGGCATCAGAGATAAGGGGCTGAACAGAGAAGTTGCAGAGATCAAGCAGCATGGAAAGCTGCCAAAAGGTGACCAAGGCTGACACTTACAAGCATGTCACAACAGGAAAACAATGTAGGGTGTTATGGTACTGTGTTTTTGCAGGGTGTGTTGTTTTTCTTATGTTGATTTTGATGAGACCATGTTTTTGCAGGCTATGGTGTAACAACTGATGGTAAGATTATATTCATCAATGCCTCCACTTGCAACATCAACTACGTCCCTGTCAATCCACCTGTTGTGTTTGATGTGCCTCTTCCCCCAGGATTCTCAAAATGACTGTCACAGTAAGGTAGAGTATAACAAACTTTCCATTGTCGTGTATTATATGTCCACAAGCTTCAGTCATTCTCTTGATGTACTGTTCTTCAATGTACAGTCACTTAACTTCATTATTAATGACACAGTTAACTGACCTGTGCAGTGTTACCATGTTACTACCGTTACCATCACCAGGACCCACGCCATCACTACTACCACCATCACCATTACAGTGACTGGCACAAACATAACCACAACTACCAAATTACTACCAAATTCAGTGATGCCAAGGATAGAAAGGCTGTTAACACCATCAATGTTACCATCATAAATACCAGTACTACCACCACCATCCTTGCCGTCACAACCACGAAATGCAAATGGGTGTCATCTGATGATTGGAAATGATAGAACACCATTCCTCCGTAGTCAAGGTCACTTTCACCTCTACTACTGTTACTATCACTGCAGCTGCCATACCATCATCACCACAGCCACCACCATCATAATCACCACTACCCTCTTTAATCATAATCACTATCACCATCACAGTTATCACTGTTACCATCAGCATCACCACATCCATCATCATTATGAACACCACATGCAAATGATTATCAGGTAATAACTATATGAGCATATAGTGCAACTTCCTGACCAATGGTTATGGAAGGGTGAGAAGCTGTCAGACCGAAAGATTGATAAATGGAAACAGATACATTAAAACCTCATTTTAACATACTAATAGGGGCCTAAGCCATTCCGAAAAAAAGCTACATCTGGACTTCCCCCTGCTAACCCGGACTTTTTCCGATATATCAGACATTAGTTCGGATCGCACCAACAGTTTTTAAACTGTTCCCACAACCATTGCAGTACTGTACTGTATTATACATTCACTGCAATAATCAAATAGTATAATATATGTAATAATAGTGTACTGTACACTGATAAACATGTCATTTATTTACCATATTTTGGTGAACATAGCTGAAGTGGTCAGGCAGTCCGGACTGCCTCTGGCTGTATTGGACTTTTTCTGATATATGAGAATTTAGTCCAGTAGTTCCTCGATTCCGGTAAAAGTGAAATCCGGTCTATTGAAGTCCTTTATATCTAGGTTTTACTGTATATATATATATATATATATATATATATATATATATCGTTTCGTTTCGTTTCGTTTTTAAAGGCTCCAACATGCTTGCATGTGTCGGCCCTGGTCACCTAATGGCGGCTCTCCACGCTGCACGATCCATTGCAGCCTCCCTGTTCAGTCCCTTAACCCTAAGGTCACACTTAATGACCTCGTCCCATGTCTTTCTCGGTCTACCCCTCATAACCCCACCCCCAATATTAACACTTCTCACCTTCCTCACCCAATTATCATCCCCCATCCTCTCCACATGTCCAAACCACCTCAATCTACCTCTCCTCATCACAACACCAATACACTCCAGTCCCATCCTACCTCTCAACTCTTCCATTGTATATATATATATATATATATATATACAGAAATGGTTCATATTATTGCATAGATATGTGAAAATGCAGTTACAACTGAAATAGCTTGATGCACAGGTTGTGATGCTAGTCTTACATAGCTCAGCACATAAGACAGCCAAGATCCACCATTTACTAGGTTTCTGCTGCTACCAGGAGTTAGGTCAACACGTAAGGCAGTCAGGATCTGTCATCAAACAGGTTCTTGGTGTTAATTATTTTCTTTTCATTTTTTGCATAGTGACCTATACTTGTTACAGATACTGTATGTGGTCATTGTTCTGGAGGAGTTATTTGAGGCTGTTTATTGTCTCTTCAGTTTAAGGACTGTATCCAAAGCAAAGTTACCTGATCCTGGAACAAGATGTAAGAAAAAAAAAATAATAATATTAAAGGGGTTAATAAGAGTTGTACTGCCTTGTGAATGCCAGAACTCATAGTTGTCAGCTGCTTTTGACCTGTATTATATTGTGCTGTTGTCTCTCTTCTTGATAATAAACTGGTATATTTTAGCAGAGCTTTCCAAATTAATTTAGAAATTACCAGCCATTTTCCTTATGCAGAGCTCTCATTTATATGATCTTTAGGTTAGTGAGATGCTTAGAGATTGTGTTAATAAGTGTTCGATATTGACTACTCTTTCTTTTATGTGTTTTGTCTGATATTTGTACAGGTCTTGCCTGTGTACTTACTCCTGAGGACAGTTGAAGACCCTGCTCAGCAAAGATGATCACATAGAGCCTATGTCCACTGCTAACTCCATTCACTCACATTGGGATGCTGCCAAAGTCTGCTAGCACTGAAAAAATTACATCCACATGTGAAAATGTTTATTGAAAATACTGTATTTAACAGTTTTGACCAGTATTCTTCTATCTGAACAATCATGTCACTGTGAAATCAAGACACATCCTCCAACTACGTATGCTGGAGCATCTCAAGATCTCTTCCACAGTCTGTTTGTTTACATCTTGATGAAAAGAATCCACATCATGGTAAGCTTTAATGGGAAGATATGAAGGTCTTAAGAAATTTCAGGTTAACTGTTCTAATAATGTTCATGTTAGAGTTCATGTGCAAATCCTCTGCATGGTAAGCTATGCTAGGGAGATACGAAACTCAGAAAAAAAGTTTGTGTAATGCTTGTTATTGGTTCATATGCTTTGCATCTCAGAGGCAAGAATTCCCAGAATCAGAGCATCAGTATGGAGGTATGGAGCTCACGAAGGATTCCATGGTAGCTGTTGTAATACTGTTGATGTTAGTTGTTCAGGCTCACAAAACATTCGTTGCTGGCTGTTCTAATAATGATCATGTTAATGATTCATGTGCTTACAGATATCTTACCAATATCATCAGAGGTGACTGTGGAAGCAGACATGGCAAAGTGAAAGTTTTTTTTTGGTTAGCACCTTCACCACTTCAGTCTTTAGACATATTTTATATTTTATTCTCAGTATTTTCAGAAGGTTCTGTTAAAGTCAGGAGAGAATTTTGAACTGGAGGAGTCAGATACAGTCTTCAGTAGTGTCTTCAGTACAAGAGGCCTATCCTAACTTGAGTAAAAGTATCTGAAAGTAGCGAAGTCTAAGAATACATCATCAGACTGTAGGAGTCAGACCAAAGAGCAGCGACTCTGGGTAAGATTCTCAATGTCAAAGATTGTCACCGGAAATGACTGGAATATATGAGGATCGTCAATAATCGTTTTGCTACAATATGCTGGTAAACTTGCACAAAAGAATAACTAAATAAATGTTCCCTGACTCACACACGCAGATGTATTCCAGGTCCTCCAAATAATATTTCCCTTGGCTGCCTCTGGTGTTGCAGTGAAGTGCTACTTTTTGATCATTTATGTAGCAGAATCTCACTGAGAGTTTATTTATTAGCAGATTTTATGTCAGGTTTTTTTGCAGATAAAGGAATCCATTTATCAGAAAGTATGTTTTTCTACAATTTTCATTTAAATATTATATTTATTTTTATAGAATAGCTAGGCTGAATGAGAGCATTTATACCAGGTATCAAAAATAGTTACTAGTAAAATTGAAAAAGGTATAAACATGGGTGAAACTTTTTTTTTTTTTTTTTTTTTTTTTTTTTTTAAGAGATAACTGACACATTCCAGTAACAGGTGGCATGCTTACATGTACAACCAAAGGGTTAAAATTACAACTATTGTAGTTATTGAGTGTAACTAGTCATTCCACTTCTCTTGGATCCAGTACAGTGGAGTCTCGTTGTATTACCGGGTGTTGTAATAAGATTTTTATTGGATAAGTTCAGTGCTTCCCAACATATGCTGTATATTAGTGTGGCACAGACATAATTACAGTAGTACTACAGTTTCCTGGAAAAATCCTGATAGAATTGTTTTGCAGCAGTTAGCATCTTGAAACTTTCCCTTGAATAACATCAACAGAGCATCACCATCATGCACTAATTCATAATTCATGGGTAAATAAACATAATTGTACAGGTGCATCCCATAAGAGTTTTAATCTGAGGGATGGTTGGGGCTTTATTGCTCACATTATGCTGCACAGGTGAGCAACTGTTCACTTTTTCCCTGAATGCCTGGATTGAGTATCATAGCCTTGGGCTAATATTCCCCCGATAGGGCAGTTATGGGTAAGATGATGATGAATGGAAGTACAGTAAGTCCTTGTCATAAGAAGCCTTTTATGAATGTTAATTTTTGCTAGCACTGTTCATTGCAGAAAACTTTTCTTGTAAAGTTCCATTCTTACCCATAATGCTGATTTGCTAGTTCCCACAAATTTCAGCACTTGTTATATGGAAAAATTTGCAGTACTGTGTACAGTAATAAAAAATGTCTTTGATGTATAATGAGGACAGCTTGTACTTATTTTTACAAACAGGGCAGAGTGAGCACAAATAAATGAGTACACATTACACAACATTTTTGCTATACTGTAGCACTGAACTTTGTCTGTACACTGTACTATAGTGCATTTACAAACTTGACGAAGATCTCAAACCCTTGTAAATCAGTTTAAGACCATCTGTAGTGAGACTGGAGGCTTAATTTTGGTAACCAAAGGAAACTCATTCATACCTCGTAACTAATGCTTATCGAAATTCATACGACCATGTCTTAGTACTGTATTTAAGCAGTGAGTTGCCCTTTTCTTTCATTTGGAAATAAACCATCTGTAGCATCATTACACATAGGCCATGGTATACAACAGGAAGTGATGAAATACTGTACATTATATGAAAGATTGGAAAACCTTACACTTGACTTTACTCCTCGGTCCCTCCTTCCCAACTAATGAATATTGTACTGTATCATGTTTTGGGGGTTACGTTGTTTTCCATTAATGAAATAAAATATCATTGTAAAGCAAAAATAAATCGCTGTTGTATGCCACTTCTTAATTGAAATGAAACTTAAAAGTGTTTTTATAATATTGTATATTGTATTAAATACCTTTAAAATTGGTAGCGATATTATCATACTCTCCCGTCAGAAAAGATGATGATGTACAACTTTCACATATATATATATATATATATATATATATATATATATATACTGTATGTATATATATATATATATACTGTATATATATATATATTGTAACGGCCATACCACGTTGAGTACACCACTTCTCGCCCGATCAGCGAAGTTAAGCAACGTTGGGTCTGGTTAGTACTTGGATGGGTGACCGCCTGGGAACACCAGATGCTGTTGGCATAATGTTCTCCCTACGTGTCAAGTGAGGTTGGTGGAGGCTTAGTGCCCCTCCCTGTAAAACAATTAACTCTAAGCCCTTGGCTACCCCATTTGGGATACATGGCGTCTGGCAATGAATGAATATATATATATATATATATATATATGTGTGTGTGTGTGTGTGTGATGGGACTGCTGAGGAATGTATGTGGAGTACAAAGTGTGGATAGGATACGGAATAATGTGATTTGTGAAAGATGCAGAGTGAGGAAGTCGTGGACGCCAGAATCAAAGAAAGTGTACTGAGATGGTATGGTCATATGGAGAGAATGGATGACAATAGAGTGGTGAAAAAGTATACCTGAGTGAATTTGAAAGAGGGAGGGGGCGAGGTTGGCCATAAAGAAGGTGGAGGGATATGGTGGATGAGTGTGTGAGGAAGTGAGGTATGGAAGTTGGCAAGGCTAAGGGACTGACAAGAGACCGAGCTGGCTGTTTGAATTTCGTGCAGAGAAGTGCATAACTAGGGATTTGGCATCCCATTTTAACGTGAGTGTTCGGATTGACTATCAGATTGGAATACAGTATGTGAAGCTACAGAATATGGTAAAAAAAAATTTCACTTATCTGATGGAGCCAGGATTCCGTGGACATGAATGATGAGTGAATAGAAGCATGGCCCATTGAACTGGGCAAACTTAAGCTGTCTGGACGTTGCTACTCCTCACTCTGCCCTAGGATGGGAAAGGAGGTACAGGTGATGATAATTATAGAGAGAGAGGGAGAGAGTATCATCCTCATCTTTTGGATGATATACTGTATAAATATGCTGAGCACTAAAGTGGACCGAACTTCCTTTCTTCTGGCCAATTTTGTATGCACCTGGATCTCACGTGATGTCATATCTCACCTGTCACCTGCATGAACTTGCCTGCCTAGCTGTGGGTGGATCCTGCCCTCGGCAGTGCTTTAACTTCTGCATCCGTGCTAAGGCAAAAAAAATCATCCGCATATCTGATCATTTAAAATAAAGGGCAACAGAAATCGGCTGTTAAATATATCTCATTGAAGTAGTGGTATTAATACCCGTTTAATTATGTCTTACACATCGCATTTCTGCAATTACATGGAGATGCAGATTTTTTCTTTTTACTGTATGAAAAAAAAAAAAAAAATGCCACAGGAGCATTTATAATACCCTCAGTTGTTGCCACAAAACAATGGAAAAGTGTAAAGTTTGACCTATAAGGAATTCACTAACAGCTGCTTGTACGTACATAGTTATGTGAGTACTGTATGTACTTAAGTACGGTACATGCGCTTGTAAGGGGGAATGTACCTAAGGACTTATGCATGCATTTAGATATTTATTAAGGTAATTAAATATTTACGGTAAACAGTATACGTGCATATGTAAGTACTGTACATAATATATACTTATGTACGCATTTAAGTCCATTCATGCTTATATATTATATAGCTACTGTGGTAGGTGGGGGCGCTCACCATCAACTCAATGTAGTCCCACTCTTGGATGTTGGCCCTTTCCTCTCCTCCATCCTTCTTTCCTTCCATCCTCTTCTGTCTTCCTTTCCTTCATTCTTTCCTCATCCCTCTGCCTGTGGGTGACTTTACACTCCCTCTTCTTTCTTTCCTTCATTCTTTCCTTGTCCTTCTGCCTGTGGGTAACTTTACACTCCCTCTTCTGTCTTCCTTTCCTTCATTCTTTCCTTGTCCTTCTGCCTGTGGGTAACTTTACACTCCCTCTTCTGTCTTCCTTTCCTTCATTCTTTCCTCTCCCTTCTGCCTGTGGGTGACTCTGCACTCAGTGACAAGGCAAATGGTTTCATGTAATCCAGGAAACCATTAACTATGCTGGGTGGTAACCATATAACCAAATTTTGGCACCTGGTGATTTGCTGGGTAATTATGGAACTCCAGTCAGATTGAGCCCATGAAGGTTTGTATCCAAGGGGTGGTTGGGGTTTATTGTTCACGTAATGCCACTCAGGGATGAGTGAGGCTGGGTACTCATCTTAAATGTCAGGACCAACTTCCCTAGCCCTGGGCTCCTATGCTTCCCATGGGGCAGTGTAGGAATGAATGGTGGATGTAGATGCATGCATACATCCTTAAGTATAAACGAACATATGCAAATACGTAGGCTACTTACACATGTAGGCAAGTATGTACATTAGTGCTCGGGTGTAAATGCACATGTACTTAAGTTCGTGCGAAAACATGCACATAATGCATAATTAAGTTCATTGGTAGGACGCACCTACGGTAAGTTCGCATTTGAGTATGTATGAGTAGGTACCTGAACATTTACATGCATACAATATGTACCCATATTAAGTATGTACAGTACGTAAGTGTTTATGCATGATACATATGTAGGTGCACACGTACACAAGTATATACGTAAATACCTATGTACGCAAGTATGTATGTATACATTCGCATGTGCGTCCGTTAAATATGTATGTATGTATGCACGTACATAAGCACATGCATCTGTACGTAGGTACGACTTAAGTTTGCACGCAACTGCACATCGGTACGTAACCATATACATACGGCGTGCGTACGTACACGTACGTGCTTACGTTTTTTAGCACGCACGCACGTCCATATGTAGGTACACATGCACGTCAGATTGTAAGTACGTACACAACTACGGACAAAAGTACATTCATTCGTAAATGCGTGCGTACATTTTTGTATATAAGCATCTTAGTAAATACGTATTTTTGTTTATTGATACTTGATAAACGTATGTATGTAGGTTTGTATGCACGTAAGTAGGAAAGTACTTACGTACAGTACTATACTAAGAAAGTACCTAAGTACTCTCTGATAATTTACATAGTAAGTACAGTACACAAAGATAACCTACGTAAAAAATAATCCATACTACATTTTCATTATTGAAATCACCCGCACAAACATAACATTAGTCTTCGTGACTTGTGAAATGAAGAACATGCGCGGAAGTGCAATTGCTGTTATAACATTTTGAGCAACACTGTTTCAGATGATTTTATGAAACCTAGGAAGATCTCATACTGGAGGGGTTAATGATTGCTGTATATAATTTCGCCAGTCGAAATATCTCTCTCCTAATATTTATAAAATCACCTGAAGAAAGTAGAGAAACAAGCCAGTGCTGTTCAGTTAAAATAGGCTGTTCCAACCTTCCCTCGAGTTCATCACCCCACTTCTAATCCTGTGAAACCCTGTTGTCAGCTGGAATATAATACTAGTTCCTACCATGAGAAGGTTAATCGTGAAGATATTAATACAGCCAGGCTCCTATGACTCTCCCCAAATCTTCTGGTGTTAAACGGAGAAAAAAAAAAAAATAGAGAAACGACAGACTTATAATCATGGCGGCTCGATTTCAATATTTAAGAGTTCATCATCCAGACGTTTTTATTCATTATAGGGAAGACCTCTTGCACTGTGATTGTTACTGAAGGGTGTATCTAAAACAACTTATTGGAAATATCTGTCCTTATTTACATTAAACACTCTAAAGATAACAAGAAACAAAAATGAGTAAATACCAGCTATTCGAGCCCCTAACAATAAAGCGCACATCTATGCTTCGAATCCTCTGAACCCCTGAAACCGCCCGATCATCCCATTTGCCCGAGAGACCTGGGGAGGGGGTGACACGCCGTTGGAGTGCAGGGTGATATTATTCCTATTTTATTTCTATTAAGGTATTTTCATATTTCATGCTAGGACAGAAATTGCTGGCTTTCTTAGCGTTACGTAGAGGGCCTAGCTTATATTTATATTTCATGCTAGGACACAAATAGCTGGCTTTCTTAGCGTTACGTAGAGGGTGTAGCTTTCTTTGTACCGATATTATTTCTTTGCAGTGTTTGTCTTCGTTGATGCTTTAGACTAGGATATAATGTAGTTTAGAATGGCTGTTATCATAGAGATGTTAAAGTGTCGGCTTGATAGTGTGCTGTAGTTTTGTAGACGTTATAATTTAAGCATTTGATTCCGGAAATGAATGTCATCTGTTTAATTGTGCCGTTCGCTTTTTTTTTTTTTTTTTTTTTTTTTTTTTTTTTTTTTTAATACCACCATACCAAATTGCCACACATCACACCGCGCCACACCAAACTTCACTACCAAACACAACAACACACCAACAGACACCACATCACCCCACACCACACCATACCAAACACATCCACTTTACCCAATCCCACAGCACCACATTCCAACACCACAACAAACAACATAGCCACACCATAGCACTCCATACCACACCGCACCACAATGCCTGCACCACGCTGCACCATATCACATCACAGTGCTATACACAGCATGACACATCACAACACACTACACACTACCATACAACCCACTACCACACCACACCACATTGCCATACCGCATCACACCACACCACATTGCCATACCGCATCACACCACACCACTTCACACCGCACTGCATCACACTCACACCACACTATATTATGCTACGATATACTACACTCACTACACCACACCACACCACACCACATCACATCACATCACACCTTACCACACCACATCACACCACACCTTACCACACCACATCACACCACACCTTACCACACCACACCACATTCCTACACCACACCACATTCCTACACCACAACCCATCACAGTGTTACCATACCACAGCATATGCCACTCCACACCATTCCACACGACCCCATCACGCAGCGACGCATCACTCCACGCCACACAACACGTACTAACTACGCTTACACTACTGCACGCAGCGTCACACCACGCCATATCACACCGCACCACACCACGTTACACCACACCACATTACACATCATCATTTCACACCACACTGCCACACCACGCTGAATGCCTGCACCACACCACACAGCACCACACAACATTACACAGCACCACACTACACAGCATCACGGCACACCAAGATACACCTCACTATACCGCACCAAACCACAATACAACAAAATACGCAATCCTACACACCACGCAACCCTACATCATACTGCATCACACTATGCAACACTACACCACACCACGCAAGGCCACATCATATCACACAAATCCACACGACACCATCCAGAAACCACACTACACTACACTGCACTGCACTGCACTACATCACGCCACACCACATTCCCACACCACACCACATCGCACCACACATTGCCACACCACACTACATTACGCCACTCCACACCATATCACGCAATACTGCACACCACACATTCCTACATCATACAACATTGCACCATACAACACCACACGAGACCACATCACACCACTCCCCGTAATATTGCCACCATACCACACCAATCCACACAACACACCACATCTGCCAAACCACATCACATCACATCACACCACTACGCCATACTCCATAGCACATTTCCACACTACACATTACACTACACTACCACACCACTACACCATACACCATATCACGTTGCCACACCTCTCTGCGGTACACTACACTACACCACACCACACCTCATTGCCACGCCATAACATAACACGCCACACCACAACGCCACATCACACCAAATTGTCACACCACACCTCATTGCTACACAATAGCACATTACACGACGTCATACCACAACTCATTGCTACACCAAACCACGTCATACCACAACACGTCACACCACACCAATCCACACCACACCACTTATCACACCACATGACGCCACGCCACACCATACCACGCCACGGCCCCACACACTAAGCCACGCCCTACACCACGCCAAACCACATCACACCACAGACAGCATCACACACCACACCACACCATACCATAAACATAGTGTTCAAGGCACTTGGTTAACTTGCCCTCAAGGCACTGTAAATCTGTTTCTTAGTGCTCTCAAGGCTCTTGTATACCAAGTACCGTGAGAGGACTATGAAACAGATTTACATTGCCTTGAGAGCACTGACACTTACCAGTGCTCTTGGTGCACTTTCATAGTGCTGAATATATTTAGAACTTGTATACACCATATTGCAGATGGAGCAAATATAGCATATTAAAGGCGAAGGAAATACAGCATATTAAAGGTTAAGGAAATAGTGAGTCCATTACCATAGTTTATTGTATATAAAACTGATTCGGCACATGAACATTAAAATTCCTTATGCACCACTGTAATGCTGGTAGTTAAGTATTTAAGTATTTATGTATTGCATACGGTTTTTTCAGAGATACTACTATCTTCACACTATAGTTTGGCATTATTATTTCGAACATTTTAAACTGCAGTATTAGCTTTGCCTAACTTGCTATTTTTCTAGAGTCACTCGAAGATCTACCGTATATTAATTAGTTTGGTCTCATTTCTTCCATTTCTAGATCTTGTTCACTCCATTTATGATTTTTTTTTTTTTTTGTCAGCTCTAGGTCCTTGGAGCCTGGGAATATGGGGGATGAATGTTGTTGTTTTTTTTTAAATAATTGCAGAAACTAATTGCACAGTTGTGGTATACTGTATTAACCCATTAGTGCCCAGAGTTCTTGTGCAAGGGAGTTTGCTGGAAGGGTGCTAAGTGTACTGCCCTCCGCCTATCGGCTCATGGTCGCGAATCTCATAGGTCCCTACCCGAGGGTTCCCTTCTTTATCAAGTTTTGAACAAGCACAATGGGTTAACCCATAAGTGCAGCTTACGAGTACTGATCAATTCTCATTAATATCGACTACGATACTGAAACCCTACTGTAGTATACTGTCTTTGGTCGAGCATTATTTTCCTTTCATTTTGACAGACGAAACATACGTTCTAATTTGTAAGCAGTATTTTGTATTCTTTTTAAATATGCCATTAAAGTGAAGTTCCGAAAGATTAAAGGACCAATTTTCTGAGGCTAAGTTACAAATCTCTTCCAATCAGATGTACTGGAAAACTGATTAGTGCTGCACAGTAATAAAAGCTGGTGGTAAGCACTTTGTTCTCTATTCGATTATCCGTTTCAATCGTGATCATAACTCAGTACAAATGGAGTGGATAGGATCTAAAATCAGGAACAGCAGAGTAGAAAATCTATCAGTACGTAGTGAAAGTCCATCTACCCATGCACGTTATTTAAGCCTTCACGGTTATTACATTTACGTCAAATAGCAATCCGTTTACCAAGTTACCATTTTATCCCTACGTATAAAAGAATTTAATCTAAAATGACAATTTTGACTTCAAGCCGGATAGAAAAGTTATTCAAAAATTCAGCATTTAAAAAAAAAAAAAAAAAAAAAAAAAGCTGCAAACGTACTCTGCAACAAAATGTAAGGTAAACGATCAGGGAATCTAACAAACCCTTGACATACGCAAGCATCACGCATTTTCAAGTCTATATACAAGAGCTTTTTACATAGTTTATATACAGGAGCTTTTTACGTAAACGTTTTTACAGTTCTGAAAAAATCTCTCTCCCATCTACTTGTATACTGAATGGAATCTAGTTGCAATATAATAGGCCTACTGTAATATCGTAAAGTGATTTTTAAGGAACACCAGATTTTAGTCAGGAGTAACCTTGCTTCGTCCCTTATGTTGAAAAGATGGTTACAAAAGTTTCGATGACTAAACGGATATAAGAGTCGTAATTGATGATCAGGACAACTCAGTTTTATACTTCTGAGAGCTTTCACTAACTGGTTAGTGGATAAACGGATGCTACTGTTTACATTTATTTTCAGAATGTTGGAGGAGCAGCCAATGAAGACTCGCTGGATGAACAACCGTGGCATTCTTTCTCTAGAACCAGTTAGTTCCTGGAATGAACACTTTCAGCATCCGTCCCTCCTGGCATGAACCGTCTGCAGCGCCACTCTTCACATCACTTACGGAAGAAATACAGCAGCCAGGATCATCGATAATTTTAAGGAAGGTAAACAAAATTCATGTTTTAAAATACAAAGTAGATTGCTAGTAAAAGTTTCAGATTTTCAGTGCACAGTAGAGTGGTTAGTTTAATCCTTTGGAATAAACCGTGGATAATGATATTGCCTAGTCTTATTATAACATTGAGGAGGCTAGGTGTTGTGGTAGTTTAAAAACTAATTCAATGAAAGGTAGCACTAGTATGCCACTTTTACAAATATTTCAGTTTAATTCCAAACCAACAATGTCCATGAACCCCACCCCCCTTACGAAACATCCAGAACCATTTATGAAACCCACACAAGCTTCAAACAAAACCTCTGAAATACTGTATCCCCCTACAAAGTGCTGCACTACAAAATGCACAAAACCTTCACAAGTGCACTAAGAACTACAGTACATGAAAAATATAGCATACTACGAAATTTTGTAACCTTTTACGAAATACAGCAACCCTCCACAAAACACAGCAACCCCCCACAAATACAGTAACCCCCACAAAATACAGTAACCCCCACAAAATACAGTAAACCTCCACAAAATACAGTAAACTTCCACAAAATACAGTAATCCCCACAAAATACAGTAACCCCCACAAAATACAGTAACCCCCACAAAACACAGCAGCCCCCCACAAAACAGAGCAGCCCCCCACAAAAGACTAACCCTCCACAAAAGACTAACCCTCCACAAAAGATTAACCCTCCACAAAAGACTAACCCTCCACAAAAGACTAACCCTCCACAAAAGACTAACCCTCCACAAAATACAGCAACCCTCCACAAAATACAGCAACCCTCCACAAAATACAGCAACCCCCCACAAAATACAGCAACCCTCTACGTAGTACCCAAGTGCTTTAAGAAATTAAGAGACCGGGGTCCCATCACAATACCAGGGACCCTCAATAAGTAAACCGATTAATCCCTCTGTGAAACCCCTCAGTGGTCCCTCTACGAAACCCCCCAGTGGTCCCTCTACGAAACCCCCTATGGTCCCTCTGTGAAACCCCCTATGGTCCCTCTGTGAAACCCCCTATGGTCCCTCTGTGAAACCCCGCCATAGTCCCTCTACGAAACCCCCCAGTGGTTCTCTCTTCAAACCCCCCATATTTTCTACGAAACCCCCCATGGTCCCTCAACGAAACCCCCCCATGGTCCCTCAACGAAACCCCCCCATGGTCCCTCAACGAAACCCCCCATGGTCCCTCAACGAAACCCCCCCCCGGTCCCTCAACGAAACCCCCCCCATGGTCCCTCAACAAACCCCCCTCCCATGGTCCCTCTGCGAAACCCCCCGATGGTCCCTCTGCGAAACCCCCCCATGGTCCCTCAACGAAACCCCCCCCATGGTCCCTCAACGAAACCCCCCCCATGGTCCCTCAACGAAACCCCCCCCCATGGTCCCTCAACGAAACCCCCCCCCATGGTCCCTCAACGAAACCCCCCATGGTCCTTCTGCGAAAGCCCCCCCATGGTCCCTCTGCGAAAGCCCCCCCATGGTCCCTCTGCGAAACCCCCCAATGAAACTCATAACCTTTAACGAAACCCACAGGAACTTTAACAAAACTAAACACTCGTATTCTTAAACTCTTTCCGTCACTAAGGAAGTCTCTCTCGTGTTTAATTCCAGTTAAAGTCGCTTAATATGTACTCTTGCTCCATAGGTACCTCAGTTTCCGTACATATGCTTTAGTGATTGTTTCCTAACGCGGGAGTTCTATACTATCGGTAATTAAAATATCTAATTTTTTTGTTCCTGCTCATCAACAACTGGGCACGCCATGTTGAGGAAAAAATTAGTCCTTCCCTTCATACCCCGCCATGCTGAGGAAAACATTAGGACAAATTTTTGTTAAAAATGCTTTTTATTTTCTATGTGTAAGCATGCAGACAGACAGGCAGGCAGGCAGAGTTCAGTGAGCAGGCAGGCAGCATCAGGCAGGCAGGCAGCATCAGGCAGGCAGGCAGGCAGCATCAGGCAGGCAGGCAGGCAGCATCAGGCAGGCAGGCAGGCAGGCAGCATCAGGCAGGCAGGCAGGCAGGCAGCATCAGGCAGGCAGGCAGGCAGGCAGCATCAGGCAGGCAGGCAGGCAGGCAGCATCAGGCAGGCAGGCAGGCAGGCAGCATCAGGCAGGCAGGCAGGCAGGCAGCATCAGGCAGGCAGGCAGGCAGGCAGCATCAGGCAGGCAGGCAGGCAGGCAGGCAGCCAGCATCAGGCAGGCAGCATCAGGCAGGCAGGCAGGCAGGCAGGCAGCATCAGGCAGGCAGGCAGGCAGGCAGGCAGCATCAGGCAGGCAGGCAGGCAGGCAGGCAGCATCAGGCAGGCAGGCAGGCAGGCAGGCAGCATCAGGCAGGCAGGCAGGCAGGCAGGCAGCATCAGGCAGGCAGGCAGGCAGGCAGGCAGGCAGGCAGGCAGGCAGGCAGGCAGCATCAGGCAGCATCAGGCAGCATCAGGCAGCATCAGGCAGCATCAGGCAGGCAGGCAGCATCAGGCAGGCAGGCAGGCAGGCAGGCAGGCAGGCAGGCAGGCAGGCAGCATCAGGCAGGCAGGCAGGCAGCATCAGGCAGGCAGGCAGGCAGCATCAGGCAGGCAGGCAGGCAGGCAGCATCAGGCAGGCAGGCAGCATCAGGCAGGCAGGCAGGCAGGCAGCATCAGGCAGGCAGGCAGGCAGGCAGGCAGGCAGGCAGGCAGGCAGGCAGCCAGGCAGGCAGCATCAGGCAGGCAGCATCAGGCAGGCAGCATCAGGCAGGCAGCATCAGGCAGGCAGGCAGGCAGGCAGGCAGGCAGGCAGCATCAGGCAGGAAGGCAGGCAGGCAGGCAACATCAGGCAGGCAGGCAGGCAGGCAGGCAGGCAGCATCAGGCAGGCAGGCAGGCAGGCAGCATCAGGCAGGCAGGCAGGCAGGCAGCATCAGGCAGGCAGGCAGGCAGGCAGCATCAGGCAGGCAGCATCAGGCAGGCAGGCAGGCAGCATCGGGCAGGCAGCATCAGGCAGGCAGGCAGGCAGCATCAGGCAGGCAGGCAGGCAGCAGCATCAGGCAGGCAGGCAGGCAGCATCAGGCAGGCAGGCAGTGTTCAGTGAGCAGGCAGGCAGGCAAGCAGTGTTCAATGAGCAGGCAGGCAGAGTTCTATGAGCAAGCTGGCAGACAGGTAGGTAGGCGGGGGGTGAGGGGGTGAAGAGACGGTCAAGCTGGCGGGAAAGCAGGCAAGGTAGGCAAGCAGGCAAGCAAATAGGCAATACTCCAGGTAGGCAAGCAAGGCATTTGAAGGCAAGCAAAATGCTTAAGTTTACCCCAAACGAAATTTAATCCCAAACTAAGTGAATCCCAAATGCAGCTTGAATACCACAAGCAATTTAATCCCTCAGAATTCCTGTTAATGTTGTTATAAGGAGTTCAGTATTCGGTTTCAGTTAATTCAGAGTCTTAATTCAGAAAAATCAGTGTTAGGTTATCCGATTCGCAACTTTTTGATGTCAGTTAATTGTCATTTGTTTTAGAGTCATTTCGTCAGTTATTAAATCAAAGCAGTTCATAGCCATTTAGAGTCGAATAAAGAGACACTCATTCCACCTGTGCCAATCATTCCTTCAGTGCCAATCATTCCTCCAATGCCAATCATCATCATCTTTCCTACCAGTGCCAGTCATCACCATCATTCCCTCCAGTACCAATCATCATCATCTTTCCTCCACCAGTGTCAATCACCATTCCACCAGTGCCAATCACCATTCCACCAGTGCCAATCACCATTCCACCAGTGCCAATCACCATTCCACCAGTGCCAATCACCATTCCACCAGTGTCAATCACCATTCCACCAGTGTCAATCACCATTCCACCAATGCCAATCATCATCATTCCTCCATACCCAATCATTCCTCCACAGTCAATCATTCCTCCACAGTCAATCATTCCTCCACAGTCAATCATTCCTCCACAGTCAATCATTCCTCCACAGTCAATCATTCCTCCACAGTCAATCATTCCTCCACAGTCAATCATTCCTCCACAGTCAATCATTCCTCCACAGTCAATCATTCCTCCACAGTCAATCATTCCTCCACAGTCAATCATTCCTCCACAGTCAATCATTCCTCCACAGTCAATCATTCCTCCACAGTCAATCATTCCTCCACAGTCAATCATTCCTCCACAGTCAATCATTCCTCCACAGTCAATCATTCCTCCACAGTCAATCATTCCCCCACAGTCAATCATTCCCCCACAGTCAATCATTCCTCCACAGTCAATCATTCCTCCAGTCAAATTCGTGTCAATCTTGCTTCAGTTATACCCATGTCAGTTATTTCTAGTAAAGTTTGTAAAATCGTGTGGCGATAGTACACGTTACCAGCATGAAGGAATTTGTGTGGACTAATAATTTTAGGACGGCATTAAAGCTGAATAAAATAGTGTGGCAGAAGCAAAATATCACTATTTGGATAACTCTGTACTAGGAACGAGGGATCTCCCAAGCTGAATAACATCAGGCGGTCGCAAGAATAAGTCAGTGCATCAATCTTCACTAAGATGACGTATTTCACTAGATTCGTAACATCTCCAGTTATTTTGATCAGATTTTTCGAAACAGGTGACAAAACACCCTTCATTGTACTTTACTGCAAGATGTCTCAGAACTTGGGAAAAAAGTCTGGTGGATGACATGAAAAGATTTTAGATTGAAGGGAACAAGGGGGATTATGGTAGATGAACGGGGCTATTATGGGCATCCCTCCGAGGACAAGGATCTTCTCTTTCTTGTTTCCGCCAAACTTATTCAGTTTAGGAGTGGCCTCAAAAGTTATACTACGGGTACATCACCGATTTCACGAAGGGCAGGGCAGGTGTAGAGGCGATGCAGAATCAGGGCAGAGCGGGACGTTGAATTGGCAGGACCTGAAACACAAAGACAAGTCACTACTGACCACATGTGTTACTCTAACGAGTGGCCATAGACAAGTGTCACCGTTTCATTTGTCATCAGGCTGCAGTCCCAGAGTACACCTCCCTCCCTCATGCCTCTCCACTCCATTCCTGGACATCCCCCGTTTCCCCTCCACCTCTCCCCCTTTCTCCACCCATTCCTCCTATCTCATTCTCTTCTCTTCCCCTCCACTTCTTCCACTTGCACACAGCTTACAACCCCCTTAGTTGAGCAAAATCTTAATATTTAACCCCTTCGCAACGACAACCTTCTCCACTTCATTTTTGATACATCATACGGTTTTACTCGTTACGAAAAAACAAGTTAATTAATGATCACTTATCTAATGCCTAAGTAAGGAAGCCCCCAAAGATAAAAATTTCGTCCTCGAGCACAGTAGGTTACGTATTGATAGCAGTAAAAGAGGCAAAGGTAAAATGAACCACGAAATATTATTCAAGTTATTTCGATATATTCATTCGGTGGCACGAAAAAAAAGATGGTCAAGTTTACCAACCATACCTATATAAATGGAGTTTTCCACTTCAGGGTTTCGTCTGGCTTATATGTTCTTCCACTCTGCCCTCCTTATCTTCCTCGTCCTCTCTCTCTCTCCCTCGTCCTCTCTCTGCTTAGAAAGGCTATTAAATTTCCTGCACCTTGTCAGGTTGTGTACAGTCCAGGACAAGTTAGCCTAATATTCCACTGCGTCTGTTTCATATTTAGGTCATGTCTCACTATTCTCTAACTGTGTATGCCGTGATAAGTATACCAAGCCTCACTGAGCTTAGGAATATTACCAAGCAGAGGAAACTCACAAGGTGAAAATATTAGGCGATATTTTATCCCAGACTGTACTGCTCAGTGTCATTCAAAGTATCAGCAAGTGTTCCTTAGGCATCAAAACTTCATAATTCTGTCAGTATGGATAAAACCTTTATTGGCTAGTGATGTATCATCTGACCAGCTGTGATTGTCTGAATTTACCGATTTTCGAGGTTTGTCAAATGAATAAATTATGCAATAACTAGTAGGAAAAAGTGGGTATGGGTGAAGATATGTCTGATGAACCTTGCAGAGCAAGATATCACATTTCAATATTTTCATGAAGAGAACAGCCGATACATCACCCAACCAATCCAGTCACATGAGCTTTACCGGATCCCCCCGTCCGTCCCTCCGGGTCCGCACCGTCCCTCTTCTCTTCTGTGGCCCATCAGCCTGCAGGATAATTTCTGTATCACTTGTTACACACTCTTCACAACACTCACGCATTTATCCACAGTTCAAATACTTGCTGACCTGTTTCTGCTCCCAGATGCTGTTTCTGCATCTGCTGCTGCTGCTGCTGCTGCTGCTGCTGCTGCATCAACATACTGCCTAGAACATAGAAGCGGAACAGATGCGACACCGGCCGGATTTCACCCAACAAATCAACCAACTAAGAACCTTCCAACAAACCATCCACCTACCCATCAACTGCCTGCCAACCAACCCACTTGTCTTCCAAGTAAGCTAAGATAGAACTAAGTAACACTAACACCTAGACCAGGACCACAGTGCCTAATTTCAAAGCTGAGCTGTACCTTTCTGTCTTACACCTGTACCTTTGTCTTACACCTGTACCTGTCTAAGCTACCTGCCTCGCCAAACCCAATCCTCCCTCAACCCAACCCTCCCTCAACCCAACCCTCCCTCAACCCAACCCTCCCTCAACCCAACCCTCCCTCAACCCAACCCTCCCTCAACCCAACCCTCCCTCAACCCAACCCTCCCTCAACCCAACCCTCCCTCAACCCAACCCTCCCTCAACCCAACCCTACCTCAACACAACCCTCCCTCAACCCAACCCTCCCTCAACCCAACCCTCCCTCAACCCAACCCTCCCTCAACCCAACCCTCCCTCAACCCAACCCTCCCTCAACCCAACCCTCCCTCAACCCAACCCTCCCTCAACCCAACCCTCCCTCAACCCAACCCTCCCTCAACCCAACCCTCCCTCGCCTCACAGCCTACTTTCTAACTCAAGTACCAAGACTTTACAACAAAAACAATTTTGGGGAAAAACTGGGTATTAATGCACAAATTACAGAAAATCAAGAGTTATAGAATAAAAATCAGTTATGATGAATTCTGAATGCAATCGTATAAGGTGCTTGTAGCCCCAAAATTAACAGTATACTTTATTTCATTGCTTAAGTATATGCGTTTAGGCAGAAAAACAAGTGAAAAATAATTAAGAAATTGACATTACTTAGCAATCATCACAAAAATTACACAAGATATAAATAAGGAGATGTTGGTACTTGAAAATATTATTCCAAACAGAACTTAATACTTATACCTTAGTTACTCAAGGTGCGTAAACCAGCATCTCAGGAACAGTATAGGCCAGCATCTCTCAGGAACAGTATAGGCCAGCATCTCTCAGGAACAGTATAGGCCAGCATCTCTCAGGAACAGTATAGGCCAGCATCTCTCAGGAACAGTATAGGCCAGCATCTCTCAGGAACAGTATAGGCCAGCATCTCTCAGGAACAGTATAGGCCAGCATCTCTCAGGAACAGTATAGGCCAGCATCTCTCAGGAACAGTATAGGCCAGCATCTCTCAGGAACAGTATAGGCCAGCATCTCTCAGGAACAGTATAGGCAAGCATCTCTCAGGAACAGTATAGGCAAGCATCTCAGTGTCAGTCTAGGCCAGCATCTCCCAGCAACAGTCTAGGCCAGCATCTCCCAGTAACAGCATAGCCCAGCATCTCCAAGTAACAGCATAGCCCAGCATCTCCCAGTAACAGCATAGCCCAGCATCTCCCGAACAGTATAGGCCAGTATCTCTCAGGAACATTTCGTAATCTGGAAGGAAGACAGGCATTTCATTGACAAGTTGTACAACTGAAGTAGGTAATATTGCTTCATACTAGGGTAGGACATTTATAAAACAATATACTTAACTAACTGCAGATTCCGCGCGAAACAATAACACCACAAAGAATAGATACTGTATGATGCCCTTTAGTTCATTACCGCGTTAGTAGTTATTTGTTAGCGATATTTTCTAGCTTATCCATACGTGCTTTTACGTGAACATCCGTCACTTAAAGACTTGTACGATCAACCCTCTCGGGGTTTGAACAACGATTCAGCTGACGTCAGACTGTTTTTTTCATCTGAAGGAACCAAGAGCCTTACCGTTTCCACACTAAGTTTATTTTCTTGAAGACTACATCTAATTTAACTCTGGGGAAACCCTCAACAGTGATGTGGTTGGGCAATCTGCATTAACTCAGGCTGCTGCCATTCATTCGCCTAAATATAATTGGTTTGTTATATTGAAAAAATTAGTTATTCTAGTTATGAGGGGAAGTTGTGACAAACTTAGGCTTCTGTACTCAGATTGGTAAAATTATTTTCATTCTTTTGCAGCTTATTTCACATAGTTCAGTAGCACAGTAAGATAATGCTACTGCTTTGCATCACTTCCACAGCATTTCATGACTAGCATCATACGAGTAGTCTGTTAATAATTATGTTACAGTTGAGTACTGAAGATTGGGAGATGCTACTTTTAGGCCAAATTAAAGTGAAAAAGAGTATATACGAGTATAGTAACATCTGCATAACCCCTTCACTACGATGAAATCTGGAATTAGCACGAATATATTGTACTGTACAAATACACAGTTTTACTGAACTGTGTCGTTGTATGGGAACTACATGTAGCAGACTTCTAAATCCTGGAAGGATGAACATAGTTCTCCCTGTCACCCTACGCAACGCCATCAGGCTGCCCCTCCTACTCATACTTCACCTCATGTCAATTAAGATACATTTTAAAATTAAAATAGACAGACTTTGCTACTTAAAAATTCTTAAAACCTCGCCTACTTGCAGAAATAATACTCAGACTCCAATTACTTATCTGGATCAACACGTCTGGCGTTAACTGAAATATAGTATTGTGAAGCATCCTGACCATGAGAAGGTTAATCTGATACTATATGAACACTCAGGTTCCTATGGCTCAGAATCGTCTGACGCTAACTGGAATAGAGTATCTGCGTTGTCTTGACCATGAAAGGGGTAATTGGTACCAGAATTAACCTTCAGGCTCCTAGGACGTGAAAATCATCTGGCGCTGGCAGGAACAAAGTACGATGGAACACTTACCTTGTTCAGGGGGACTAATCTCAATTTCCCAGGCTGAATGTAATCTGGAAGTTGTATGAATAAAATCTGGGTCTAGATAAAGGGTTTAAAGCAAGATAAGTAACTCCTAACCTTAGCATTACTAGATTTCTACCTGTCGGCTTATTCTTGCAACCTACAAACAATTTTCTTCACCTTACGGCAGACTTTCATCTTTAGGGTAATAATATAACCTTATTTAATCCTGTTGCTGCTACAGAGCCTTCCTAGCTTGAATAAAATTGTCTAGGCAGCAAGAATAAAGTACATCATTGGAGTGAAGGGTTTAAAGTCTTGGTACAGGGAGATGTTGCAATTAAAAGTATATTTAGTGCCTTGATTTATATTTCTACAGTTCAAATAATGCAGCTTTATATGGATTATTAAGGTTTCCGGTGTGATGTAGATAATTTGCAGTGCCGCCATAGGTCAAGGAACCATATGTTTCGAAATTCATCACAGTTGCCGCATTTAAATCTCGCCTAGTGTACCTCCATAACGTTTTTAGCGAATAAACATGTGCAATAATTAACTTGGTTGACGAAAAAAAAAAAAAAAAGCCGGTTTATTCATCAAAAGACCAGCCGGCTTCCATATGCTAGAAAACCTGCCGGCTTTCCACATTTGTCCACTATAAAGCCAAAACGCACGTATTGTGGAAAAAGCTAGTTCACGCCGTCCACAATATTCGGTAACTTAGAAACTATGTCACGTACTGAATAATTTTCTTTTAAAAAGTCCATTAACAAATTACAAGCAATGAGATATGACCAGAACTTTCCCCTTACCTCTCAACTCCTTGATTCCAGCCTGCAAAAGAGTAGAAAAGTGGCAGCTTTCGACCTTTTATAATCTCGGTCACCCGAATGCCACTTCGCCATTTTGTGCGAATTTTGTCACTGAATTTCTGTGTTATTTTTTGCTATAAAGAGCTTTTCATGTGTTTTTTTTTTTTTTTTTTTTTGCTCTGATATATTAACTTGAGAGTGTTGTAGATGTTAGTTGTTGTTTTTAAGCCCCTGATAAACCAGCGTTAATAAATCAGCTTTTGTGTGCTTTTTCCACGTGTATGAGGCTAGAACGCATTTAGCAGAGGTCAAAAATAGGTAAAAATAGGTAAAAAAAAAAAAAAAAAAAGGTAAATAAGGCAAAATTAAGGGAGATTCCGCGGGGAGCATGTGCGTGTCTCGCTGAGCCTCGCAGTCTACTATCTCAGGTTGTTTTTTTGAAGTTTTTTACGTGTTTTTATCATTAATATTTTGTTTTTCAAGTATTTTACTACATTATACCTTAGAAATTAACGAATTAGCGATACAGGTAGCAGTAATTACAAAAACTCCGGCTAGATGGCGCTTGTGAGGCCTTTGCGAGGTGATTTATACTTAATTCTTGCTACCGCCAGACGATTTTATCTAGATTAGGAAGGTTGCATTGTAAATGTACCATTTACTACCTGTGATGACGTCACTGATGACGTCACATGCTGTCACTGATGTCATACAAAAACTAGAGATCTCAACCATTCAGAGGCCAGCGTCTTTAGTCACATTTCCTTCACCATAGCCTCACCATCGCCATCTATAGGAGTTTGGTATTGCCTTGCATTTCTCCATTTTATCGTATTTTATTTTTGCTGCAACTATTTTACCATGTTCTTTTATTTATAATTATCGTTACAATGTTACAGTCATCATTTTTATTCATTTCCTTCCATTGCATTGATTCATTTTCCCTGCAGCATTTACTTTAACCCCATCAGGGCGATGACATTTATTTTATTCTTGCCACCTTCAGACGATTTTATTCAGCATCGGGAAGACGTCTTGTCTGAAGGGATTAATGGAGATTTGACTAATTGCTTATCTGTGTTCAGCTGAATAATATCGTCTGGTGGTGGCAAGATTAGATAGACTAACAACTGGATAGAAGGTAGATAGATAAATTTAAAATCAACTAATTTAATTATGATTTATTTCAGTCAAGGAGGTATACAGTCAGTTTCTGCTGAGTGCCAGTCTTCCCCTAGCATAGGACCGGCAGCAGACGATGTTCCATCCAGGTCCCCAGTAGGTTCTGCTGGGTCAACAGGGACTGGGGGGAACAAGAGGAGTCCCCCAGTGTGACGGGACCAAAACTCGACCTCAAGTTCATGTAGTCGCGAGCTGGATGTGCTAACCACTGCACCATAGCCCCTGGACAAATCATCAGGCGACGTCACCAGGACACTTCACCAGGACACATCACCAGGATATATCGTCAGGACACATCGCCAGGACACATCACAAGGCCACGTCACCAGGAGAGCAAGTGCCTGTGTCAAGAAAAATGTAAATTAGCTAAGTTTTTCACGTTATTCTTGCTATCTCCAGAGGATTTTCTACTAAGTGAGAAGGGATAGATATTAATGAATGGATTAATGTAAATAATAATCTAGTCCCTGGTTAGAAAAATTATCACATATTGAATGAAATCGACTGAAGCTAGCAAGAATATAGACCACACACACACACACACACACACACACACACACACACACACACACACACACACACACACACACACACACACACACACACACACACACACACACACACACACACACACACACACACACACACACACACACACACACACACACACACACACACACACACACACACACACACACACACACACACACACACACACACACACACACACACACACACACACACACACACACACACACACACACACACACACACACACACACACACACACACACACACACACACACACACACACACACACACACACACACACACACACACACACACACACACACACACACACACACACACACACACACACACACACACACACACACACACACACACACACACACACACACACACACACACACACACACACACACACACACACACACACACACACACACACACACACACACACACACACACACACACACACACACACACACACACACACACACACACACACACACACACACACACACACACACACACACACACACACACACACACACACACACACACACACACACACACACACACACACACACACACACACACACACACACACACAGGCCTTTACCTCAAGTTCTTGTAGTCGCGAGTTGGATGTGTTAACCACTGCACCACAGCCCCTGGACAAACCATCAGGCGACGTCAACAGGACACATCACCAGGACACATCACCAGGATATATCGTCAGGACACATCGCCAGGACACATCACAAGGCCATATCGCCACGACACATCACTAGGACACATCACAAGGCCATATCGCCAGGACATCACCAGGACATATCGCCTGGACACATCTCATGACACATCACCAGGACACATCGCCAGGAAACCAAGTGCCTGTGTCTAATGAAAATCCTGAATAATGTATTATATCTTAATAAATCTTCCACCAATAATTGAATGATTTAATTCCTATTTGTTTACTCTTCTAAGTTACTTTATGTACAGCATTGTATTCAGTTCATTACAAACCCCTATGTACTCCAAAACCCCACTTGGGCTTGCTTGAATAAACTTAGCCTTTCAAACCTTTCCCACCTTTCTTAAGTTACCCCTGCACTGACCCGTCCTCTATGAAGCAACCCCTGTACTGCCCCCCCCCTCTCCTGTACTACCCCCGCACTCACCCACCCTCTCCGCCTATACCCCCGCACTGACCCCCCTTCTCTCCAGCTACCCCCGCACTGACCCCCCTTCTCTCCAGCTACCCCCGCACTGACCCCCCTTCTCTCCAGCTACCCCCGCACTGACCCCCCTTCTCTCTAACTACCCCCGCACTGACCCCCCCTCTCCTAATCTACCCCCGCACTCACCCCCCTTCTCCCGAATTACCCCCGCACTGACCCCCCCACTTTTCGAGCTGCCCAAACACTCACTCGTTCACGCCGCTGCCACCCCCTCACTTACCCCCCCCACTCCCCCGCACTGACCCCCCCTCTCCTGAGCTACCCCCGCACTGACCCCCCCTCTCCGCCGTTACCCCCGCACTGACCCCCTCTCTCTCGAGCTACCCCCGCACTGACCCCCCCACTTTTGGAGCTACCCCAGCTCCCACCCATCCACGCCGCCGCCACCCACGCACTTACCCTCCCTCACCCCCTCACTGACCCCCCCTCTCTCTAGCTACTCCCGCACTGACCCCCCCTCTCTCTAGCTACCCCCTCACTCACCCCCCCTCTCCTGAGCTACCCCCGCTCTCAACACCCTTTCCTCCAATCCCCACTGTTACCCCCTCTTCTCCCCTCTGCTTGGGGACGTGGTGGTTCAGTGGTAGACCATCGAGCTCGCGGCCGGGGGGTCGCAGGTTCGAGCCTCGCCCGGGTCTACCGTTGCCGGGAGGGTAGCTCCCTCCTGTAACCTAGCGGGGCTTTATGACCTTTGATGCCTAGCCCGGGAAATTCATTTATCCATTTTTTTCTCCCCTCTGCCTACTTTCATTTTCTTTTTTACACCATCTACAGGAAAAGGAAAGTAACATGAAGACAGCAAAATATTTATTAATGCAAAATATTATATATTATTGATGCTGTTCTGTGGTTGTAACTTCCAGCCTCTGAAAAAGAAAGAAAATATACACCAGTACGTTATTGAGGAAGAGGAGGAGGAAGTGCAGGAGGGGGAAGAGGAGGAGATAAGGAGAAGGGGAGGAGAAGGAGGAGGAGGAAGTGCAGGAGGGGGAAGAGGAGGAGATATGGAGAAGGGGAGGAGGAGGAAGAGGAGGAGGATTAGGAGGGAGAGGAGGAGGGGAAGAAGAGAGAGGAGGAAGAGGGGGAGGGAGAGAAGGATGAGGTGCAGGAGGAGGAGGAGGAGGAGGAGGGGGGATGGGGGACGAAGAGGACAAGGTGCAGGAGGAGTGAAGAGGACGAAGAGGAGGAGCAGGTGCAGGAGGAAGAGGAGTGACCTGGGGAGGAGGAAGAGAAGGTACAGAAGAGGAGGAGGAGATGCAGGAAGGAGGGAAGAGGAGGTGGAGGAGGAGAAGGAAGTGCAGGAAGAGGGAAAAGAAAGAAGAAGAGGAGGAGGAAATGCAGGGGGGGTAAGAGGAGGAGGACGAGGGGGAGGAGAGGAGGAAGAGAAGAAGGGAAAAGGGGAGGAGGGGAAGGGAGAGGAGGAGGAGGAATAAGTGCAGGAGGAGGAGGAGGAGAGGGTATAAGGAACAGGAGAAGGTGCAGGAGGAGGAGGAGGTGCAGGAGGAGGAGGAGGTGCAGGAGGAGGAGGAGGTGCAGGGGGAGGTGTAGGAGGAGGAGGAGGAGGTGCAGGAGGAGGGAGAGGTGCAGGAAGAGGTGCAGGAGGAGGAGGAGCAAGAGGAGGAGGAGCAAGAGGAGGAGCAGGAGGTGCAGGAGGAGGAGCAGGAGAAGGAGGAGGTGCAGGAGGAGGAAGAAGAGGAGGAGGAGGAGGAGGAGGTGCAGGAGGAGGAGGAGGAGGAGGAGGAGGAGGTGCAGGAGGAGGAGGAGGTGCAGGAGGAGGAGGTGCAGGAGGAGGAAGAGGAAGAGGAAGAGGAGGAGGTGCAGGAGGAAGTGCAGGAGGAGGAGGAGATGCAGGAGGAGAAGGAGGAGGTGCAGGAGGAGGAAGAGGAAGAGGAGGAGGTGCAGGAGGAGGAGGAGGTGCAGGAGGAGAAGGAGGAGGTGCAGGAGGAAGTGCAGGAGAAGGAGGAGGTGCAGGAGGAGAAGGAGGCTCATGTGAAATGTGAAGAGGGAACAGCAGGCCTAAGTAGCCCTCGTGCTATCCACCCTCGTCCTTTTGAGGGACAGGGAGGAAACTGAGTACAAAGGAGCACTAAGGAAAGCAAACAACAACAGACACGCTGTTTATGGAGACGGTTGTGACTGTGATATTGGTATCTAATTTATGAGCTGAAGGAAACAAAGCAGGACGACAGTATAAGTGAAAATGGAAAGATGTTTGTGTATCCAGGCAGCGTCACTATCAAGGCATATCGGTGCCACCACGTGAAGGAGTCCCTCTCCAGCAGTTTTTTTAATTCGAAAAATCTCTTCAAAAAGTCTATTCAAAGCTAAATAAAATCGAACGTATTACTCCACTCCACTCACTTTAACTTGGCGCAAAATTTCCATGTCTCCATCTTAAATGTTGAGCTGTGACCAGAGATTAACACGAGAGTATGTTGGTAAATATTATCACAAACGACACAGTATACCAGTAGTGGCAGTAATTATCTATGATTATCAATACTCTCTCTCTCTCTCTCTCAAACAAACAAACAAACGACCCCCATAAATCTGTCTCTAAATTCTCCCTCTCCAAAACTTAATAAAATCGTCTGGAAGGTGTATAGAAAAATAATCAGACTGAAGGGGTTAATGAAGGCCACATCTAACCCCCCCAGATCGAAAAGTCTCCCTAAGCTGAGAGAAAGAGAGAGAGAGAGAGAGAGAGAGAGAGAGAGAGAGAGAGAATGTAGAATGTGGAAAATTACTTGCTCAGAAGGACGAGTTAGGAAGCATACACGAAATCTCACTGGCCCCCATTAGGTTGCTTCGTAGCACCTCTTCCTTCGCCATTTATTTTGCATTTCACACTTTTACACTGACATAGTTGGTATTAGTAACAGACGTACGGATACTGGGGTGCAATGTATAAAATAATTCGCAAAGGAAGAGGTGTTGAGTACGAAGCCTCCCCTCTCGATATAAAACCTGATTTTATTCTTGCTACCTACTGTAGGTGCGGATACTAAGGTGCAATATATGGGATAATTCGCATAGGAAGAGGTGTTACGTACAAGGCCTCCCTTACCAATATAGAGCCTGGTTTTGTTCTTGCTACCTACATGCGGATTCTAAGAAGCAATATATGGAATAATTCTCGAAGGAAGAGGTGTTACATACGAAGCCCATTCTCGTAAAAAAGTATACTACAGCTCTACACTACATTCTTTCCACAGCACCTCTTCGTGACTAGTACACTATATTCTAGTGTCAGTATCTTAGCTAAGTATGCAAAACAGATGGCAATTTCAGGCCAAGTTAGAATACTATGGCAGTGAAGGGGTTAATGAAAGCTATGATTCTTATTTTCCTAACATCTCTTCCTTAACGATTTATATTCCAAGCTACTCATTAACATCCTTTAGTTTGTTTCTTATGTCTTCAGTATCGACATAGATGGCATGAATAACACAAGAATGCGGTAACCTACCGGAGCAGAATAAGAAATAAATCGGTAAGGAAGAGGTGTTAGTGGGTAAGGAGGCTCCCCAACACCTCTCCCTTAACGCCTTATTTTCCAAACTATTCACTGATACCCCTGGTTTGCGTCTGTCTTTTCAGTACCAACATAGATGGCATGAATAACACACAAGAATATAGTAACGATGCAGAATCAGAAATAAATCGACAAGGAAGGAAAGTGTTAGTGGGTAAGATGGCTCCCCAACACCTGTTCATTAGCGATTTATTTTCCAAACTACTCATTAATATCCCCTGACACCCAAGAATACAGTAATGGAGCAGAATCAGTATAAATCGGTTGGGAAGAGGTGTCAGTAAGCTTTCTGAAAAACACACAAGAATAATAGTAACGGAGCAGATTCAGGAATAATTTGGTAAGGAAGAGGTGTTAGTAAGCTTCCTGAATAACACACAGAAATTTAGTAACGGAGCAGAATCAGAAATAAATCTGTAATGAGGAAGTCTTGGGATGCATCCTGAATAACACACAAGAATATGGTAACGGTGAAGAATAAGAAATAAATCGGTAAGGAAGAGGTGTTAGTAAGTTTCCTGACAACACACAAGAAGGCGAAAGGGGGTGCAGGGAACAGCATGGTGGAATGAAGAGGTGAGAGAGGATGTGGCACAAAAGAATAAAGCATTTAGTGAGTGGATGAGAAACAGGGGCGTGGAAGAAGTTGAGAGACGGAAGAGAGAGTTATATGTAGAGAGGAAAAGAGAGGTGAAACGATTAGTAAGAGAGTAAGAAGAGAATGAATGACGAATTTGGAAGGAATTTGAGTGTAAGTGGAGGGAATGTAAAAAATATTCTGGAAAGAGATAAAGAGAGTTAAACAGGGTGCCGAAGAAGTTAGTTAGGGAGTGAAAGATAAAAATGGTAGATTATTGGTAGAGAAGGGAGAAAAAGTGAGCAGATGGAAAGAACACTTTAAGGAATTGCTGAACACAGAGACTGAAAGTAATGCGAGTATAAGTGGCTGGGGAATGGCTGGGAGAAGGAGGGATGTGAGAAGAGAGGAAGAAATCAGTAGGATGGAAGTTGTGGAAGCAATGAAGAAAGTTTAAATGGGGAAAGCCCTATAAATTGATGGAGTGTGTGGTGAAATGCTGAAGCATGGGGAGAGATAATAGTAGAATTGATGTGGAATATGTGCTGATTGGCCTGGGAGGAAGTCAGAGTCCCGAAGGATACTCCAGGGGGGCATTTGTCTTCTCAGTGTAATAGGAAAAGTTTATGGTAGGATACATATTGACAGAGTTAGGGAAATAACAGAGGAATTAGTTGGAGAAGAACAGGGAGGATTTAGGAAGGGAAGAGGTTGTGTAGATCAGATATTCATTCTTAGGTCTTTAGTGGAAAAGTTTCTAGAGGAGGGAAAGAAGTTGTATGCAGCCTTCATGGATTTGGAGAAAGCATATGACAGAGTGCATAGACAAGGATTGTGGAAAGTATTAAGAGTATATGGAGCAGATGGGAAGTTGTTGAAGGCTGTGAAGAATATGTATGAGAGTGCTAAGGCTGCAGTGCGTTTGGATGGTGAACTGAGTGAATTTTTCTATTTGAAGGTTGGATTGAAACAACGATGTGTCAAGTGACCATGGCTGTTCAATCAGTATATGGATGGGGTTATAAAAGGGATACAAGGTAGGGCAGTGGATGTTGGAGTGGCCCTAATGAGAGAGGGCAGTGTTGGAAACTCCCTGTACTGTTGTTTGCAGATGATACTGTGTTGTTATGCGAAGACGAAGGGGAGCTGCAAGGCGTGGTGGATGAGTTTGGAAGAGTGTGTATGAAATGGAATCTAAAGGTCAATGTAGGGAAGAGTAGAGTTGTGGTCTTCGAGAGTAGTGAAGTTAGTGAATGTACAGTGAGACTGGATGGGGAGGAAATGGAGAATGTGAGTGCGTTTAAGTATACCTGGGTAGTGTGATGAGTAAGGATGGAAGTTTAGAGGGTGAAGTGCTTGAAAGGGTGCAGCAGGGAAGAAAGGTTGCTGGTTCCTTGAAAGCAGTGATAAGAAACAGGGAAGTGAGCATGGAAATGAAAAAGCCACTACATGACAGTATTGTGATACCAACTCTAACATATGGAAGTGAAGCTTGGACCTTGTTGGAGGGACACAAGTCAAGAGTGAGAGCAGTGGAAATGAGTTATTTGAGAGGAGCATGTGGAGTCACATGGAGAGACAGACTGACAAATGAGGAAGTCAAGGGGCGTTGTGGTGTGGATGTGGATGTGATAGGAAGCGTTAGGAGAAACACATTAAAGTGGTTTGGCCATGTGGAGAGGATGGAGAGCGACAGACTAACTAGGAGAGTGTATGTGAGTGAGGTAGAGGGGGGGAGAGGGAGGGGGAGGCCAAGGATGAGATGGAGGGATGGAGTGGAGAGCTGTATGAGAGGGGGGAGGGTGAGCTGGGAGCAGGGCAGTGAAATGGCGGGGGACAGAACGACATGGAGGCGATTTGTTTGTGGCCACCCCTTACGGAATTGAGGCGTCTGGCAATAGATAGATAGCTAGATGGATATAATATATAATGTTTGACATAACATATAATTATAGTACATAATATATATATAACAGCCCTCTCTCCAGCTCACACCCTCCTCTCATACACTTCACCCCATCCCGCAATCTCATGCTTGATTTCCCCCTCCTTCTCCCCCCCACCACCCCGCTTACATCCTCTCCTGGCCAGTCTTTCACTCTCTATCCTCTACACACGGCCCGCCATTACGAAAGTCTCCCCTAAGCTAATTAAAATCGTGTGGCGGAGAGAGAGAGAGAGAGAGGAAGGTGGAGGTCGTCTCGGTGAACAGTCCAAAGGAATAGTAAATATAGCAGTAACAGCATACAGACTTTCAGCTAGTTATGTATTTGTTAACTGCGATCATAAAAACATATACGATAACCAATTAAAAAAAAAAAAAACAATGGTTATATGGTTACCATCCAACGCTGAAAATGGTTATATGAGCTACAAGAAACCATCTGGCTTGTCACTCAGTGTAGAGTCACCTGAAGACAGCACAACAACTAAGGGGGAAAAAAATACACGTAAAGCCAACCAACCTTCAATTGTAAGAGACAGAAGACGAGTGAGTGAGCGAGACAGCTATGAGTACAGCATGACTCGCACACGTACTCACAGTCTCGTACGTCACTCTTATTTCTGGCATTTTTTTCTATTTTTACCCAGTTTTATATAATTTTACCACTTCTTGCCCTTCTCGGCTTTATTTTATTCTCATAAACGAGGAAAAAGCACGTAAGAACTGATATACTTGCGTAAGTTTTCTGAAATTCCTCATGACGTTGGTAAAAATACGCGTCAAGGAAGCACCAAACACCCATAATAATCTTACAAATTATATTAAAACACTAGAGATACGAAGAACTATATAAAAAAAATCAAAGCATATATTCAGTGATAGTCTGCATTCAATGAAGAAGGGCAACGCTGGAATGATGGAGGTGATGAGGAAAGTTAAACTGCATTAAGCTAGCATTTTGCAGTTTGCCGCCGTGGAATGGCGAGGTGAGTGGAGAATGCTCGTCATTTCTAGTTCCCGGTCATTCACTAACCACATTCAAAGCCTGTGTTCAATAAGTACTACATTTACCAATTGCATGGAAACCGTGGATGAATCAAACCAGCCTTTTTCGGTAAGTGGGTTTTTGTTAAGCAGTGGAGGAAGATATGGACAAGCCGGTAGGGTTTTGTAACATATGGAAGCCGGCTAGACTGTTCTGATGAATAGACACTACAGGCATTTTTGTCACTGAAATGTTACTAAGATTAAGTTTTTTCTGTCAGATTTTTTAAAGTTCAAAGTATGTTTTTCTGTTAATAGCCGAGTGTTTTGAGGTGATGGTGATACCGGGGTGTGTCTGGTATAAGAGGTTCGCCTTTTCACGTAGCACCAGTGACATGAAGACGCTGGTGATTTGATGCTTGGAAGACGGAGGTGGTGGTGCGGCATTACGAGGTTTGTATTTTTGGTGTTGCAATGTGGGGCATGTGTGTGGTGTGGCAGTATGGTGTGGCAGTATGGTGTGGCAGTGTGTGATGAGAATGTGCTGTGGTAGTGTGTGATATGACGATATGTGGTGCGGCTGTGTGCAGTGTGGCGGTCTGAGGCGTAAAGCACCAGTGTGTGGTGTGGCTGGGAGGTATGACTGTACGGTGCGGCAGTATGTGGTATGGTTGTAAGTTATGTGGCAGCGTGAGGTGTGGCAGTGTGCGGTGTGACAGTGTGTGGCAGAATGTGGTGTGTGGCAGCATGTGTTATGTGGCAGCTTGTGTTGTTTGGCAGTGTGTGGTGTGTGGCACCGTGCGGTGTGTGTGGCACCGTGCGGTGTGTGTGGCACTGTGTGGTGTGTGGCACTGTGGCGTCTGGTAGTGTGTGGCATGGCAATGTATGCCACGGTGGTGTGTGGGAGAGCAGTGTGTGGTGTGTGGGAGTGTGTGGTGTGTGGGAGTGTGTGGTGTGTGGGAGTGTGTAGTGTGTGGGAGTGTGTAGTGTGTGGGAGTGTGTGGTGTGCGGCTAGGCATGGTGTGAGGCAGTGCGTGGTGTGGCAATGTGGCGTGTGGTGGTGGGTGGTAGTGTGTAGTGTATGGTGTGTGGTAGTGTGAGGTGCTGTGTGGTGGTGGGTGGCAGTGTGTGGTGTGGTATTATTATTATTATTATTATTATTATTATTACTTAATAAAAACTTCATAGCACTCACCTCAGCTACCAGGAGATTATGCCTGTCAGCCCTTCAGTGCGATGAACCCTTCTCCTTTCATTCTCGCTACCATCAGACGATTTTCTTCAGCTCAGGAGAGACACGTAGTAGTGAAGGGGTGGGAGTGGTCCATGGGGGTTTCCAAGTATTGACCAACAAGTAGAGGTCATCTATATCAAGTGAGCTTTATCGATAACGGCATCTCGGAAACAGGCTTTAAGTTTGTCGTCAGCATCTGCAAAGCACAGGATTATCTCCAGTATTAATAACAACAACAACAACAATAATAATAATAATAAAATAATAACAATAATAGCTAGAAAGCCGTAAAATTTTCCAAGGACAATTTTGATAAAGAAAAACTTCCCACAGCTATTGCCTGCTATAGAAGCAGAGCTTTAAAGTGACTTTAAGGTCAAGGTCACTGATCCTCTGTATGTTACCGTAGGTCATCAAGATCTGTAAGTCCGCTAAGTTTGATGGCTCTAGCTTTATTCTTTCATGTAAAATCAGGTGGCTTCTCTGTCTTCCGAAGTAGTCCAAAATTTTGGACCATCGGCGATCTCAGAGAATAATTATCCAATCTGGACTATATTAAGCACTCCGTTCTGGCCATGTCCTAGGTATATGCCATAAAAATTTAACCCCTCTAAGTTAAACACTTTTTGGGCTTTAGGGCCACTCTTTCCCCAGATCCTATCCGGGTTCGGGTAGTCGGATCAGGAGGATATTTGGTCAGATAGAGACCATCCAGTACTACAATATGGCAAAAAAAATGTGTGTGTGTGTGTGTGTGTGTGTGTGTGTGTGTGTGTGTGTGTGTGTGTGTGTGTGTGTGTGTGTGTGTGTGTGCGCGCGCGCGCGCGCTTCGCAAACACGGGTGTAATAACCACTACATTATTACCTAGATTATACCATAAAGAACAAGAGATAATATAGTCATTATTCAAAGCAAAAACTTCGCACACGTACTCGTTAAATAAACCCCATGGATCTGGTGACATTCCATTTTTCTCGCTACCACCGAATGACTATTAATTTCAGGACAGACATCTAGTAGTAATGGGGTTAAATAAAACGTAAAATCACGATAAATCATAGCGAAATTGAAGCAACATTAGCCTGTCAAGTTGAAAAATATAATATCCAAAGAAAATAATCGTATATGCTTGCAGCCTCCGGACGGCTTTACTCAGATTTGGAAAGACCATTTGGTAACGAATTAGTCTCCATTAACCTCTACCCAGTCTTTTATCGCTCCATAAGTTGAATAAAATCGTCTGGAGGTAGCAGATATTAAACAGAAGTCTTGATTAACCTCGACTCCACACCCTGAAAAATCGTCTGGAGGCAACAGGAATGAAACAACAATCTTCATTAATCCCATCACGACCTGGTGTATCCCTAAGTTTAATAAAATCGTCTGAAGGCTGCAGGAACAAATAACCCCATACACCTTAACCCTCTCAGTTCGTTGACGTGTTTTTGTACTTTATTTTGCTACCTTCAAATATATTCTGCTTACATCTGGTGACTTTTCGAACTAGAGGGGTTGGATATGGCCTTCATTCCCCCTACCTGCCAGATTTCATGCCCAAGTTAAATAAAATCGTCTGGAGGTAGCAAGAATAAGTTGAAACAAACATCACCGTATGTGTAGGGTTCAGTAAACAATATTCAAGTTAAAAGGTACATTGACAACCCAATAACCTACTAACTGTTGAAAAAAAAAAAATGCATACGCTATGGAAACCGGCATAAGCATCCCATAAAAACATTAATAAATAATATCCATCATCATCATCCGGACCTCCTTTCCCACCCTAGGGAAGGAGAGGAGTAGCAATGTCCACATCCCAAATTTGCCCAATCCAATGGGTCACGTCGCTTCTATTCACTCATCATTCAAGCCCCAACTTTCACTATATAATATCCTAGTATATAAAAAATAAAAAAGTACACAAATATTAGCAAAATAGACGTAATATTAATAAAACTAGAATTATCTCACCCCTGCTCTCCAGCGCAGTATCTTCCCCCTTTCCGGTCTGTCAGGTAACTGAGAAGCAAGGGCGGGTTTAAGGATTCAGATGATTCGAAACCGGAGGATGAGTTTTGCGGTGAATCGTTCGAAAAGTTAATATTCACTCTTTTTCTATTATTCTTTGTGTTCAGATGATTTTATACAAGTCAGATGAGATACTTCGAAGTAATGGGATTAGATAAAGCCTTCACTGAGAACTACAATACGGTAATTCGTTTTATAAATATGGTTCAAATGTTAATAGGAGTATTCACACTTTCTATGATTCTTGTCTTTAAATGGTTTTGTACAAATCGAGAGATTCTTAGTAGTCTAATTGGGTTAGATATCACCTTCACTGACAGCTGCAATAAGAGATATTTTTCCTAAAATGAATACAATCATCTCATCTGGGTGGTGAACACAAAGATGCAGAGTCCGAACAACCTCAATAAACTTTCTCTTGGTCGAGTTATCTCCAGTAATTTATTCCACTTAACACTAGAAGATTTAATCAGCTTTGAGTGAGTATAGAAGCCTGACAGTATTATTAACCCTCTCACAAGCCGGATATCTCTGATACTTTATTCCATTAGGCTTGTCACTCAATGTAAAGCCACCTGAAGAAGAGTAATACAAAGTGAGAAGAAAAAGTAGACCAATAGGAAGAGAAGAGGGCAGACAGAGAGAAAAGAATGATAAGGGTGGAGGCGGAAACAGGCAGCACTATATCAAGTGAGTGGATGATGGTCACCACCACCCACCACGAATTCTGATTTGAGCATTGTGAAATCTCCTAGAGGTCCGGGATGTATTGTACTCCCTCAACCACCCAGGCCTCAGTTTGTTTGGTGATTTGATGTCTGGTGGGGATAACCCTGGTAGCAGCCAGGAAAGGCCTCATATGAAAGTGTCATAATACTGTACATGTGCAGTCATCTTAGGATAGGCGTCTAATAGCAAAGGCACGAAATCACTTTAGAACAAGTGAAATAAGCAGATCATATCAATTTTTATTGAAAATAAACAGCTCTTTTTACTATGTACATTGTACAGTTATGAAACATAGTACAGTATGACATTTAGAAACACTGCAGACAATGTGACAGATTGTCAGAAGACATTCCTTGTAACTTCTTCACAAACTCCCTAGCATACAAACATGATTATTTATTACAATGAAGTGTACCTGGTATTCCTAGTACTTAAAAAAACTTTTTATGAACAGTGCAAAAAGATGATTATGACCAAGCACTGTTTGAAACTGAAAACAGTACACATAACTTGCTGTATAAAGTAGCTACACTTAAAATGGAACATTACTCCTTCATAGACAACCACACGTTCCATTTGTAATAGTAATCTTATGCATAATATAGATATGTAGTTGTGCTGGGTTGACTTACTTTGTACCGTCGTACTTTCGGTCAGTTGTTCACAGACTAAAGATACAAGTGGGGTTGGGGGCTTTTTAGCACATCTTCCTTACCAGTTTATTTCTGCCGGTTCTCATTTCTGCAAATTACACCACCATCATGATTATATAAACGGCACACAGATTAATTACGGTAATCCCTCCAAGATCCAACATAACAGAGCCCAAGCATGTCCAGGATTTGGTCTTGTCTGGGACTTGGGAAAAATGTCCCTGGAAAGGTACTTATAGACCCCAACGCAACCTAACTCTGAAAGCCACCTAGATAACTCCCTACCAAACATGCACAGCACCTATTTAAGACCCTATTCACACAAATAAGGAACAGAAACCAGAAAATAAATGAAAAGGAGCCAAAGAATGAGAAATTAGAAAATATTTAGCAGTGTACAGGGTATTATGACATGTCCGTGCCTGTCACGAAGATTAACCTGCCTCAGCTATGGCTCTGACAGTGATGAAGGTGCACTAGAAGTGCGTACAGTAATCCGGCGTTGCGCTGCACTTAATCCTTTGCATTGTGAACTGTAACTGTTTAACACTGCACATTCTGCTCTTACTTGCGTCATGCCAGTTTGTTGCACTCTGCACCTAATCCTATGCACTCTGAACTCTAATTTCTTAACACTGCACAACACTGTAAATTTCCATTTGGTCTAATGGCAAGGTATTGCAGTTTATTCACAAAAGCAAGCATGTGGGCAGCCATGGTGACGAGCATGTAGTCACGACAGTAGGTAGGTGGGAAATGAGGAGGATGCAGGGGCACTCTAACGGACGTCCCCGGAACTATGCGCCACAACACAGCTATTCATCAATGTGCGGCAAATTTAGAGTAGGGGTGAACACATATCGGCTTTTTTTTTGCATTTTGATGTTTTTCTGGGCCATTTTTGGTGTCCCAGATGTCCAGATATCTTAGGGAATAATCCGAGACTAGGACTAATGGACCCAAGCCCAAAATGTCCGGGTTGGGGTGTCCGGGTCTTAAAGGGATTACTGTAACTAAAAATAAATAATTAAGGAAGAGGTGATAGAATGCCTTGTAAGCCAGTAAGAACATGGACCCACAATGATGTTATATACAAGTACAGCATCACTAGTCAGGCATAACAATGAGAAGTTCTTATTACAGCAGACTATAGGTCAAAATGGCAACATACTTGTAAGTTGTACAGTACATGGTGTTTTACAGTAATATTCCAATGCAGTACAGTAAGTCCTTGTTACAGGTCACCCTTTTTACACATTCCTTGCTAAGTACCTTAAATCAAATGACATTTTACATTATTCTTGCTACCCTTGGACAATTGTGTAATACTTAGTTCAGTTAAGTCCTCTTGAACTGCAGGGGTTAATGAAGGCTATCTCTAATTCCTTCAGTTAAAAAAGTCTCACTGGATTTGAATAGTATAACTACCTGGTTGTGAACAGATTAAAATGAAAAACATGCCTTCAGATTTGAGGAGATTACCAGTGTGCTCATACCAATGTAAATTACACAAAACTTGGCCATTACCCAGTCTGGTCCAGTGATATATTTTGAAATTCATTCTTGAAAGTTTCACAGACTTTTAATGTAGCCTTCGAGAGACTTTATGAATGGGAGGCATTTGATACGACTAAAATCTATTTCCTCAATGCTACATATCTTCCTAAGCTGAATAAATTCATCTGGAGATAGGAAGAATACAATACTATACACACTGCATAGTCCACATTGCATCATCAGATTGTAGAGGTTAAGTTCTCTTGCTACCTGTAGTGTTTATTTACCATTCCCACAATTTAAAGTATAATTTTATGGAAAATAGCTGTGATATTTTGGAATAGATCTGTGGCTTATAAAAAGGACTTACTGTTATTTATATAAAAAAAAAAAAAAAAAAAAAAATGGCCAATAATATACCGTACCTTCATATCTTCATCTTTATCATTTGGTTTACATAAAAAAAAAAAAAAAAAATGTTAACAAGCTTCTGGTGTAAAAAAAATAATTTTCTCAGGTAAAAACCTCCTAATCAAGTTAACAGCAATCTAATATACTCTTTAAAAAATAAATAAATAAAAATAAAAACATGTGGCCATAAATCTTGTCCTGATGAAACCTGAGATGAAAGAATAACACAAAAATACAAAACAACAAATTTTTCCTAGTTATTTGACATACATACACCTGGCATTTACCCATGCTTACTGTGGTCTGCCATCTAAATAAGTGATCATGATGAGGTGCAAACATACTCTTTCATTACTGCCTAGAAGATGCTTTCATACATGTTCATTCTGTTTGGTTGTAGTCACTTGTAATTAAATATTTATTAAGTGGACAAGAATACTGTTAATAATGTTCACAGTTCTCAGGATTATTATCTTGCCATACAAGTATATTCTATTACCAGATAACAACTGCTACCAAAAAATATAACCCATTCACACATATTGTTTATACTTTTAAGCCTACTTACAGTATATGGTTTACAGGTGCCTGTAAGAAAAGTAACAAACTTACCATGGTTAGTTCACACTGCTTCTGAATGAATTTATAGATGCACTCCCCATACTGTCATCACTTCTAGAAACCTAGATTTTTGAGGAGTTACAGAAAATACAAAGATGAATTTAACTAAGTCAATACATACCATATTAGTAACTTTTACTTTACATAGCACAAAAGTACAGAAGCCACAACAGTGCAGCATCACAGGGACACATAACAATGGGCATTCTATTTTAGGTTCATCTGCAACTGACTCTGAATTCAATGATTATCTAAAGCTGATAATGAAACGACTGTGATGATATCACAACGGGGTTGTGCACCAAAAATACTATACAAATAGAGATTTGTAAAGAAGGCTGATCTGGTACTCTTTAGAATAATACTCATATTTGCTGTAGAAATATTTTCTGGCCACTAATGCCACTACAGGTATTATTATGGTACATGCTTTGCTGGTACTGAGTTGATTAACATAGTGAAGATTGCAGAAAAGTATTTGAGGAGTGGAGGGAGAGTACCATACGGAGTCTAAGGATGAGAAAGTGAATCTGAGAACGACAAGTTTATGTCAAGCAAGGAGGGAAGAAATCAATGGCATCCTGCCACATAGAAGAAAATGTTCCTAGCAGCTTAATCATCTGATGTCAGTGATCAGCAGGTATGAGATGTAGTGGTGCAAAATGTTAACAACGAGAAGTAACCAGTTACTATTATGAGATCATGTGGTTCAGCCATGACTGGAGTTCTGTAGATTGCTATATGGAATATACAGTTGTACACACAAGTATTAATGTACTTCATAATAAATAACAAGAGAGTGAGCAATGACTCAAGAAACCCAGCTGATGCAATCTTTGGGGACCAGCCAACTTCCCAGAATACCGTTAACTTTCATAGCTCTTCAATTAAAACGTGGAATGAATTTATTATCCACAAATGTACTTCTGGACTGTCAATGATTTCTGCTACTTGGGTACACCATATCAAGATTAGCTTGGCAGATGGTGCTCAAAGTAGCCCCACTGTGGGAGTTAGAACTGACTGAAAATTTGGGAAGCTGCTGCCTTATTAACAATAAGGGGACTCTTTGCCTGAGGGGTTATACTGTACAGTATGCTTCCCATTTGAGAAGTGCCATACTGTAAAGCACAGCCAATTATGGATGATGATGTCTGCAGATGTAAGTGTGATGAAATAAAAATGACAAGATGAATACAACAGTGAGACAAAATTATGGGTACTGAGTGATATGTAATGGTAGGCTATGATGGTTTGAACAAGTGGAAAGTATGTGAAAGCAATTGGGTTCAAGTACTGCAAAAATCTGAGCATGTAAAAGTTTCAGTAAACTGACCAATGATAAGAATGAATGAGATCTTGAGAACCATCAGGTAAAAATGGCTGACCCATCCAAGCATGTAACATTGTCTTGCAAAATACATGTAAAAATCATGCAGGCATGCATGCAGTTAGATTTTAATAAAATCAGACAATTAGTCAACTGGATTCCTAGAGTTAGAGAATAAGTAGTTGGGATACAGATAGTCTGAATACTTGGGTATTGCTTAACTAAGAAGGCTGCAGCAACAGCAGCAACTCCAGCTGGAGTGCATAATAAGCTTTACTAGAAGGAAAAACAAGGGGGAAAAAATAAGCCCATAACAGTACAGGTATTTCATTTTAGATTATACTGTGGACATGGTTTTGTACTGTTTTGGTAGTACACTGGATAAGTAAAGTGTAAATATTCATAGTCAGACATAATTTCTGGTAGCACCAGATACAGACTACTGCCAATTTCAAACACTGCATGCATGCTCTAATGATCATACACTATAAAATACTGCTTAACAAATATTCTTTACGCTTATCTCACATGATTCATTAACCCGTGGATTGCGCAATTACCATTTTTTATCCCACCCCATGGAGTGCAAATATGAAAAAAATTAAATAAATAAAAAATTGTTTATTATGAACTTGAAGATAAACATCCAGGGGCATCATCTGGTAAAAAAAAAAAAAAAAAAAAAAAAAAAAAAAAATCACTCTCTCTCTCTCTCCGCCTTTGCATAATGCCATGCGTAAGTTTGCGTAGGGGTGTAGTGAAAACAAAAATAAATAAAAATAATAGTGTTTGCTTATTATCAACTTGAAGGTAAATATCAGTTCTAGGGCATCATCTGGTGAAAACAAAAAAAACTCTCTCTCTCTCCATCTTTGCGGAGCACCATGCGTAAGTTTGCATAGGGGTGTACAGTACTAGTTAGCAGTGATGCACGGCCACTGGAAGGTTAGCACAGCCTGTGGCTCACAAAGTGATGCTTTCCAGCCTGAGCTGTGGCTCGCAATCCATGGGTTAAAAAAAATTAATACTGCTACCTCCAGACCAATTTATTCACCTTGAGATGGGTTAAGTATAGCCTCCATTAACCCCACTAACTTCAAGATTTCTCTCCAGGGCTGAGTAACATTGTCTGCAGGTTGCAAGAATAAACTAAAAAATAAAAGTCATTAGTGAAGAGATTTAACATATCCTACTTTAAAAAAAAAAGGGGGGGGGGGAACCCCATTAGGGTGGATGTAAGTATGCCTGTAACAGGCATCCTTACATTCACCATCATTCTCATTATACTACTGCACTTCAGCCTCAATTAAATGGTAGCCTACTGATTAGAAAATACACAACTATCATCCAGTTACGTAAAAAAAAAGTATATCAGCATAAAATACAAAAGTACAGGAAACAGTATGAAAATGGTACAGCAATCCTGGAGTTCCAGTTGTTAAACCATTATTTGTAAGCTAAATCTATGTCAAATACAATGAACAATACAGACTTAGAGTGGTTTTTCACATTCAGTAACTCCTCATTATATGTACCCCCCATTATATGCTCCCTTTTCTGAAATTCTTTTTTTGTTGTTACCCCCTTGAATCCAGCGAAATATTATTTCTGCTATATCTAGATTACTTCATCCAACTTTGGAATGGCCTCTAGTACTGAATGGGTTAATGAAGTCTGTATCTAACTCCTCCACTTCAAAGTCACTCCAATGCTGAAATAAAAATGTCTGAAGATAGTGAAAATAAATGGTACACCCCAAATGTGAAACAGTTACATCATCATCATCATCTGGACCTCCTTTCCCACCCTAGGGCCAGGTGAGGAAGAAACAGTTACACTTCCAGTTAAATCACCTGCCTAGTACAGTTCCCTTGGTATACAATACCCATGTACATGAAGTTGCTATGCCAGTATGAGGGCTCTTTAATTCTTTAACTTGGATCATCTATGGTGGAAGGTGGTGGTGACTATCATCCAATTACTTGATGTACAGCCACTTACTTTTTCCTTCACCTTTATCATTCTTTTTCTAGTTCTCTTATACTTCCTCTCACTTTTACTACCCTTCTTTTCCCTTCAGGTGGCTCTACACTGAGTGACAAAATGGTTTCCTGTAAGCCAGGAAACCATTTCTAACACTGGGTGGTAACCATACAGTCAGATAACAGAGCAATGTGGAGCCTACTGTTGTGTCCTGGTTAACTGGGTGAAGACACAAATGTGGCCATCGGGAACAAAACTTCCATATTCTTCCCATACCCTGTTGTTTACTGCAAGGGAATATCGGTTCACTGCATGGACAATCCTGCAGGGGCGACTGTTTGCCCGTGGTTGATGGGTCTATTCAGCCACTCTGACCAGGGTTGCTCAGCAACAACAACCGGGGGCATTTGTGGTTTATCTAACCATCTCTGGATAATGTTATTCAGCTTAGGGGAGAAATTTCAAATGTAAAGGGTTAGAAGTGCCTTAATTACTACCTCCATTGCTAATGAGCCTCTTAAACTTGAATAAGATAATCTGATAATAGTATGAAAAATACATCATCTGAGAGAAGAGATTAGAAGGATAAGAAGTATAATGAAAGCTTGAATATTCACAATGTTAACAGAGACAATCACTTTAGTATTGTTCTGTGAATGATAGGACTCCAACATCAATGTTATAAATGCAATTTTCCATAATGAGTAAAGATGAATTTATTGTACCTACATAGTCTGTTTGAAGTGTCATCATCATCTACATATATTTCAAAACTGAACATGTTCACTTAATGCTTAATTCTATCTAAATATCAAAACAAACAAGCACACAAACAAACACATGCATCCATGCATACACCCACACAGACATCCTTACTCACTGTGGTAAACAAAAAAAAAACAAAAAAAAATGTACATGGACCGCTGAAGTTTTTCTTTAGATCCTAATGGTTACTGATGTTGTTAGTATGATGAAAGCTTACTGCAAACAATACAAACACCAAAACAAAGGCAAGTTATATAATTACCAAATAATTTTGAACTCATTATTTTTATCTATTCCTGAAGTTCTGAAAGCATTCCCAGTATGGCAGTAAGAGAAGGAAGAATCACAACCAGTAACTAATGATAAGAATCATTCACATTTACACTATGTATTCATGAACTATAACAGCCAAAAAATCCATCATTTATGAAAAGAATTTGAAAAGCTACATTTCTCATTTATAAATGGACAGTTTATTCAAGCACCTGAGAACAGCAATGACACTTTGGATCTTTTTTTTGGCCAACAGCAGATGATGTCATCCAAGTGAGAGAAATCCATAAGACCAAAGAGGTAAACATACATCTTCATTAACTCTCTAGGCCTATGAATTTTCTCACTTGAATAGACTGTCTGGTATTAGCACGAACATAATTCCTTTCGTGTTACTGCCATTATAAAGAAATGAAGAGAATGCTTCCTTCACCCTGACTAGATGTACAGTATATCGTTCTCCTTCAGTGCTAACAATGGAGACGAATTACAAGAAATTACAGACCTACATATAAAGTTCATTTCAGTGTATCAGAGGCTTTTAGTTAAAAATCTTATAAAAATCTTGTCAGGCAAAATCAGGACATTATCAAATTCGCTACAACAAAAGATATGGCAGATACTTTAGAACTTGTTTTTCTAACTTGGCAAAAATCCCTAACCCCTATTATGTTACATGATGGCAGAGTGTAGTCAGACTGAAGGGTCTGTTCGACTAGTAGCCAGGAAGACTCATTCCTATTGGCTTCATAACTAACGTCCAACAAGTATCATGCAACCACACCTTGGTAATCATGTTGTGGGAGTGGCCCTGTTCCTTCTGGTAAAAACAAACTAACTACTGCGAGTGCCAGATAATTTTGCTTAGACTGGAGGTACTTCTTTGCTAGGGGATAAGTTATCTCCATTAACCTCATTAATATGAAAATATCTTTTTGTTCTTCTCTCATACCAATACATTCAAATACTGTATTTATTATGCAGACGAAACTGATAACGGATATTATATTTTTCAGGTATGTGATAAGAGTCAATAATTATGAAAGCTGCATCACCATGAAGCTTTTTCATTTATGTTTATGGTATTATGGAATGTCTTTCTGATATTCAATATGGATATTTTACACTGAGTACAGTACAAAAGGAGGGCAACATGCAAAAGAAACAAACACAAGATATCTAGACAGATTAGCCACTTGACTCCTGGTGACATCTTTTTTAGTTTACTCTTAACAGAGGAAGGGACTATTTTATTCTAACAGGTTTATTAGATGTATCTAACCCCTCCAGTTTGAAAAGTCTATCCTAAATTGAATAAAACTGTCAGGTCTACTATGGGTGCTGTTATATACTGATGAATTAGTTTGGTTGCTGGAAGCAAGGAGGAGGCCAGAGAAGCCTAAGAGGTGGAGGGATGATATGGAACCAGAGGGACTGAAAAATAATACTGACTGATAAAACAAAGGTCAAGGTCAACAATAATTTCACAGAAACAGGGTGAGAGTGTGAAATGTACAACTTCCAACACACGGGTGAAACAGGGTGAGTGTGTGAAGTGTGCAACTTCCAATACACGGGTCGAAAGAAGATGCAATGGTAGTAAAAGGTATACTGCAGCATGCATGGGATAAGACATAAGAATATCAGAGGTGATGCAAACTGGCAGGTTGAGAGGAGGCAAGATGATGACTTGCTGAGGAGGGTTGCAGTTCTGAATGGCGAGGGAAGTGTCCAGAGACCGACCAAGGAACACATGGGATGCAATCGTGCCTGGGGACCTATGGGCTAGGAGACAGGGCAGAAAAATTGCTCAAGATAACAATGCCTGGACATTTGCCACTGGATAATGGAACCTACACATGCTAGCATGGTAAATTATCTCTGAACATAAATGTACAAAAGCAAGAATAAAATGAAAAAGATGTCCCTGGGCTAAGTTGGTTAATGAAGCCAATTGTGGAATGCTTGTACAATACACAAAATACCAGGTAACAGGTCACACACAAAAAAAAAAAAAAAAAAAAAAAAAAAAAAAAAAAAATGCACGAATATAACACTGCCACAGGAAATAATGACAAGTGATATATATATACAGTATATATATATATATATATATATATATATATATATTTTTTAAATAAAAGTTACTATGTAAGGAAACACAGGCAACGGAGGGCTCAACAGCAAAGTCTTACTATATGTGCAAATTCAGTAAGGCATGTACAGTTTACCATAGATAACTTGGGGCAGCATTAGTACGTTGCTGTGGCCTGGCAGTTTAAAGGTACACCTGACAACTGTGATGTATACAAGTGCTTGCTGGTGTCAGTTAACATATATGAACAGGGATACCAGTCATTAGTTAAACTGACCTGGTAAATGTCATCAATGAATATCAAAGTGTATCCAGGCCTCCACTCTCTAAAGTTCTTCATTAAAACATGCTGAGCTGGTATTTTGTTAATGTTCCCACTCTATCCTTGTCCAAACTGAATCACTTCATCGACACACCAATCGGAAGAACCCCACAAAATTATACTATCATCATCTAATTGGTTGTCTTATACGTCTTATACTCTGGTGGACAAACTGACAGGGTGACAAAATAACCATCCACCTTCAGTGCCAAAACTGATAAAATGACAATGGTCAACATACTATCAAAATTATAATGTTGTCTAGAAATGTGGTGAGATGGTGTTATATATATAAATATATATATATAAATGGTGTATGAGGCAGATAGATAATAAATCTACTGTTACTGTTATAAGAAGTTCTACAGTGCATTGTCTATGGAATATGTTTATGACTGTGTACTGTGCTGTACTTCCACTGAATACGTCTTCCTCAAAACTGCTGGGACACCAACAAGGAATTAGCGAACACCAGTCAGAAGCAAAATTACTAACCTTCATTAAATGAAAGAGGAATACAGAATCCAAGAACTATTGTAAGAATGTAGATACAATGATCAAAAACAAGATTAATGCTTGGAAGCCATAGTATGTACTGGATTTTTAAAAATTCAGTATACAATAGTTACAAACTACAGTATTTGTATTAGACCATCCAGTACGACTAGAGATCAAGCAACATTTGACAGTTATCATCATCATCATCTAAACTGTATTCCCACCTTAGGTCATCATCATCATCATCATCATCATCGTCATCCAAACTCTTATTCCCACTTAAGGTCAACAAACTCTAATATGTTAAAATGATGGTCAGAAATACCATTCCAACAGTCAAGATAATAAAGCTGTTTTAAAGAAATTGTGAAACTAAAATTTTTGTCTGAAAGTCATTGTTAAAAAGATTTAAACATTAATGTTTACAAAATATGAATGGGAGTTAAAAACCTTTGCTAATCAGAAAAATACTAATACACTTTTTGTAAATTCACCAAACACAGCATGTATGGTAATGTAACTACTGTACCTCAAACACAACTCCTGGAAGACTAAATCAACATTCATGTCTCTTTCACAACACCATGAGCAACAGGGCATGATGGACCAAAGTATTATAATGCAAGCTGAAAAATCTTTCTGAAGAAACTTTCAGAAAATAAGTTCAAGCATTTAAATACTGCATTAAAAATCTCCAACAAATGGTCTCCTATCAACTCAATTTACAAAACAACATTCACAAGGCTTTATAGTACTTTTCATTAATCGTTCTACTTTCTTTGGATGTAGTACCGTATATTTCATTCAAGCTCCCACAAGACTACTGTATTCTATTCAGTCAAGAGGAATTCTAATAGCGAGAGGGGTGAAAACTATTGCAATTAACCAATGGATTGCTAAAATTACCCTTGGCTGAATTAAGTGGTCTTAATACAGCCTGAATAAAATACTGTACAGTACACAAGCATGTCCACTAAGAAGTGGTTAATAAAAGTTTCCTTTTTTTTTTTTACTCATGAAACTGTTTAAACAACCTGACCTACAAGTGATCATAAGGTTCTTTACAATATGCTGCTACAATATGCACAATGATCATTTACAGTATGTGTCATCAGGACGGTTTCAAGAAAGAGTAAATTGTTTTGAACGTAAGCCTTTAAGAGAGAAAAAAATTAATAAATGTCAGGAAGGGACAGTATCTTGATCCAATAACTATCAATATCTACTTCCTATTTTGGTTTTATCACTCTAAACTAATGCAGCAATTACTGTTCAGATGGAAACTTTATCTGAATGAAATATACATACACACACATAGACATTACTGTACAAGCAGTCCTGTTATAAGTCAGAGATGTGTCTTAATATATAAACTCTTTTCATATAACAGACAATGTAAACTGAGGTAAACTGATAAACCAACTTTAGGGGTAACAAAGGAATATCAAAAGGCAATTTGTCATTAATTCATGGAGGATTAAACAGAAAAATTTAATATAGGCTACTTATTACAAGGACTTACTGTATTTGCTGAGATACTGAGGTAAGGTCTAATTTATTACTAGAGTGTTTGTATATTGTTGTTTGTATTTTTTTTTCAGCTCCAATAAACGTGATCAGTTTTCAGAAGCTAACGATGCCCAAGTTGAGCCCATTATTAATCCCACCTAATAAGGAATGGTATCCCAGTTAGCAATCCAATCATTCATACATGACTCGCAGTATCAGCGCCAAACAGGTACTGTAAATCCACTTGACTAATAATATTATTCCCAAGAATTAAAGGAGTAACTGCAAATACTAACCTTCAGGCTATATACACAATGAAGTACAAATGTTCCTACAGATAAAAATGAGTTCATACAAAAACTATATTTAATAGAATGTAGTCAGATAGTAAACTGACGCCAAAGGACTTACAGTTTCTAGTGACCATTCAGAGCTACAAGAATATAAATGTACAGGCATTTCTCTCATTTAGCAGAGATCATACATACATACCGGTACCTTGGCTTTAGATCTGGAAGAGCTGAACACATTTCTCTGTGCTGGACCTTCTTCCAAAGCCCAACAACTGATTAAATGTAAATAAAAAAATGTGAGAACTTCATTAGCTATGTGCTTTTCCACTCTAAAGGTTTGTTTATCTTACTACACTTGGACTAACCCTTGAAATTTCAGGGAAGAAAAATACTGCATTATTAGTTTTAAAAGGGAATCTGCTTCCAAACTATAGTATTTGGTAGTTAAAATTTGATAAGTTCTTGTCTTAAAAACATTCACATTTACACTTCACTTGATATCTTTACACTTGCACAACATACGTCATGGTTTAAATAACTTAAACACATTTATATATTATATACACACAATTGAAGACCATCACAGCTTGCTGGGAACATCCTGACTATGGGGTTGTAGCTGTCATTTGCTTTTTAAAGTGCTGCCAATCCATTCAAGTCCCTGATACAACCTGCAATCAAGACAAGTATGTTACAGAACAGCTAAATAAATCAACACTGTCATCATAAGCAGCATCCTATTCATGTTTTCCTTTGTCAGTCATCACAGAAGACAGAGAGCTTTTAAAGCAATTCTTTTTTATTTACTTACCCGGAGAAATGCTTACATCCATGTTTATATTTTTGAAGGCCTTGGCTATACAGTATATACATGTGTGTTAAAGGAAGTGGATAGTAAAGTGGTTCAAGGTCTTTCTATGAAACAGAGGACTGAATACAGAGGGGTGCATGACAGTTGCACTGACCTCTTCAATCTAGTGACACAAGATTTTCATTAGCACTGCACAGAGATACCTGCAAAACTTCTAGTAGTACAGTACTGCTAAGGCAGCTTACAGTCCTCAACCAGGGAGTGACCTGTAGGTATAAAAAATTCTTCAATCCTGAAAAATTCTGTAAATTAGTGAATATCGATACAGAAAACTAACCCTTCTCCAGTAAGGGCACAGCAGCCTTGAATCTGCCACCGATGCTTCTTGATTGATGTAAGATTAAGAAGGCGAGATATTTCTGCAGCTGTCATAGACCCCTTGACATCCTGTTTGTTGGCATACACCAACACTGCTGCACGACTCAACTCCTCATGAGCAAGCATCTTGTACAATTCTTCCCTTGTTATGCTTAATCGTTCTCGGTCTGTTGAGTCAATCACCAAGATCACGAACTGAAAGTTAAAAACAATGTTTTAATAGACTAACTTTTGACATTAATACCACTAACTGACATACACCATACTCTGCTGCATAATGTATGATATCAATAGGTAAAATACAAATAAAATACCACTCTCTAATCTGTACCTCATAGACAGCTTACTATACCTATAATTTCATTCACGTATTCAATCTTTGTATTTAATCATCATTATCATCATCTCCAACACCCTGCTCCCTCCAGGAAACACCCAGACAGAGGATGGTCATGACAAAAGTTTCTCTCGACTCCCTTACTCTCTCAAACGCTCCTCTTCCTTTTCTTTTATCAAAACACTGTTCCACTCTCTTCTTCTTCGTCACAAAAGGTCTGCTGCTACCAACTGCTCACTTTCACAAACTTTCTTTGGCACCCTTTCTATGTGCATTCTTTTGTTTTTAAACTGAGCCATTTTCATTACTATGTTTCTTTCTGTTATTTCCTTGCTGTAATTATTTGGGAAAAAAAAAAAAAAAAAAAAAGCTGTATATAAAAAAAACTTGAAATACATCAAATGACATCCTGATTATAAAAAAAAAAAAAAAAAAAAAAAAAAAAAAAAAGCTTTGTCCATATATAACTGGAGTTCTGTATATACAGAACCGTAAATCTGTATCAGTCCACATGAGGTTCACTGTAGAAATGGACATTATCCTTGGAGAAAGAGTTGTTATTTTTGTTTGTTGTTGCTGTTACTCCATCCTGAACTGAGTATGAACCTGGCAGACTGCAGGTTGATGTTATCCTTTCTCTTTCAGTCTAGCAAACTCCTTTTCAGGGACTGAAAGGGGGCAATGAGTTATTTATACAGCTGATAAATGGAACTTCCCGATTTAATCAGTGCCATTGCACAAAGGCATCCCTGTCCAGCACTGATAGGAGTGTGATGACCTGATTTACCTCTTTCCCCACACTGGTCACATATAGATAAAAAAGAGGTGTCTGTACAAAGTAGTTCATATGAATATTGTCATTATCCTCTTTGTTTGGCCAGACTCCTCTGGATGTGAATCCTGTGGTCTGCAGGAAACTGGTCACTTCAACTGGGTGCTTCCAGAGATCTTTAGCTCTCTCTCTCTCTCTCTGTGTGTGTGTGTGTGTGTGTGTGTGTGTGTGTGTGTGTGTGTGTGTGTGTGTGAGAGAGAGAGAGAGCACGCATGCATGCATGCATGTATTTGACAGTGCGGTGCATGAGGTAAACGTGAGGGGCTGCATTACACTGCGAGCACAGTGGATTATAAGATATATTTTGCATTAGCACTTAAGTTGAAAGTTTAAGCTTTGTAACAGCTATGTTTTTGCGTTTCAGTCTGTATTATGCCATCGTATACCTGATGGGATTCAAAATTATGATAGGACACTCTAACAACGCCCACCAGCACTGAATTTACAGTATATGAAATCAATGCAACAGCCTGAAGGTCTACTCAAACATAAGGTACTGCCCTGCTTTACAATCAATGACTATTCATTATCATCATCATCCTCAACTCTTCCCAACCAAAGATGGTGTGATGCAGGTTCACAGAGCAAGGAAAAAACTAACAGAGGGGAACTTATCAACAGCATGCCTAATTAAATGGGTCACAATCTCATTCACTCACTATAAAGGCCCTGGAAATCCTGACTCCACCTCACAAGCATAATCATCCACACTTATGCATTTCATATTAACTATCAATTAGTTAATCTGATATCTATCATGTCGCCTGGTGAAAACAGAGAGGCTAAACCCCTGTCATACACTCTACGGTACAAAATTCTTCCAACCAGTTCCATAGCGTCATCAACTTTCATACCTCACTCCATTAAACACTTACCGGTATCTACCACACCTAGCTACAATATCTTCTTGGCCTACCATGCCTCTCAAACTTACTCAGATACACCTTTTCCACCATCCGACTTACACCCATTTTCTCACCACCGCCCATACAATCGCGACTTTTGCCTGTGATACTACATCACACCAACTAAATGAAACATACTTTGGGAAAACTCTCAAGATATTGTATTCATCTTCTGCAACACACCTATGTCAGCTCTGTCAACTATACAGTAAGCAAGATGACTTTTATATGATACCGATGACTAGCATCTGTCTACCACAAATTCAGAGATTTTGCTCCTTTGCAGCATTGTCCCCAGGGCTCAATGACAAAATAAGATAATATTAGCACTCTACATCCTTTCCATACTATTTCTTCACAATTAGTTTTACATTCTAAGACAGTATCAATCAATTGTAATAGTTCAGCACTCAAAGTGGTGAGATACCATGGGAATTTCATATGAATGGAATATAACCTGTGCCAGCTAAATCTCAACAATGACATTCTTTTTCTGAAATAACCAGACAACTTTATTTACCTTGGGAGGAATATTTTGCACTGGAGAGCTTAAATACAGTCTTTATTAACCTACTGAATAAGAGAGGGTTTTTCCCAAACTGAATAAAACTGTATGGGAACTGCAAGATAAAAATGAAAAATGTGAGGTGGTGGCGACCATCATCCACTCACTTGATGTAGTGCTGCCTACTTCTTCCTTAGCCTTTATCATTCTTTTTCTGTGCCTGTTGTCCTCTCTTCCTATTTCTCCCATCTCTCTTGTCACTTATTGCTTTTCTTTCCTTTACAGGTGGCTTTACATTGAGTGACAAGCCAAATGGTTTCCTGTAAGCCAAGAAACCATTTACAACGCTGGGCGGTAACCATACAACCAACTCATACGTGCTCCCTACGTGTCAGCAAGTGGGTTGGTGGAGGGTTAGTGCCCCTCCCCGTAAAACAAATAACTCAAAGTCAAATGGCCACCCCTTACGGGATTATGGCGTCTGGCAATAGATAGATAGATAGATAGTTACTGAACAGATGAGATTAATCAAAACCAGTGTTTTAACTCCAACTACATGCTAACCTCTGTGTTGGTGTAACAGGTGTAATAAGCACTCCATGTCAACCAAGAGAAGAGTGTACAAAGTATAAACTGCAGGTAAGTTTGTTTAATAAAAACTTGTGTTCGAGTCCAACTACACACTCACCTCTGTGTTGGTGTAATAGGTATTCCATGCCGACCTGAGAGACTCCTGGCCTCCGAGGTCCCACATAATGAAGTGCAAGTTCTTCCACACCACCTCCTCCACATTACTGCCAATGGTGGGGGATGTGTGCACCACTTCATTCATCAGCAGCTGGTACAGGATTGTGGTCTTCCCAGCATTGTCCAGTCCAACCATCACTATTTTGTGCTCTGAAAATATGAACAACATGAAATCACATCCATTGTAAGAAGTTCTTTATTCAAATAAATAAATAAATAAATAACAAAAAAAATATCAATAACAGAAAAAACAATAATCATATTCACATACGAATAATTATTTTCACCTCTGGTTTTCATTTATTTTTCCATGTAGCATGGCTCAGATGGGTTCACCTGATAGCACTCCTCCTCCCTGCTCTGTCCTGTGCCAGTTCTCAAGTAATACCATTGGATTTGAGGTCAGCACACACCACCTCATCTACTGTCTCCCTTGGTCTACCTCTCCATTGAAGGACCAGTACCTCAATATAGAACTTCTACACCTCCGCACCCAACTCCCCTCGTCTAACCTCTCAACCTGTCCAAACCATCTGAATCTCCATTTTACTTCCTTACTGATGCTTTACACTCCCATTCATCTTCTCAGTTTTTCTGAAGATAATCCACCGTCAAATTTTACTCCACACAGCCAACAGATCATTCTCATTTCCTTTCGTCCCAGTCTCATTATATCCTTACTTTCCATGTTTCACTGCCATACAGTATTACACTCCTAACACAGGAACCCAACAATTTCCCTTCTGTGGACAATGATGACACTTGCAATGTCAGGATGGGCAGAAATTCTCAGAACCTTTTCTATTCACACCCTAGTAATTGCTCATTGCCTGGCTCCACCTCCAGCAATGATAACAGCACAGACGTAGCAAAGTTCGTTCACAACTCCCGGTGACTAATCTCCCATCACTAGGGTACTTACCTTATTAAGCCTTCATTGTGTACTTTGGCTATGTTACTACAACTACTAGCCTACACCAGAGATCCATCACCAAACATAGGTTGCCACTCACTCCACTACATTTCTTGTAAACCCAATGTTTGTAACCAGTACAGAAAATACCATTCCTACTTACACCCTTCTTACATACAGCATATGGCCAGTTACCTCATAGCATATGGACAGTTACCTCACTCTGTTACTGACCTAAAGCCAAACCCACAGATAATGGCTTTTCTGATGCTTAGAGTTTTGGCCCAACTTAGATCCTCTTTAGGTATTTTGTAACTACATATCATGTGGGTAAACTTTTCCCTTTGATTAATAAATGACACTCTAAAATCAAGCAACCTCACTTAAAAGTTCTAAATCACATGACAATACAAACTAGGGAATGGAAACTGTGGAATGGAAATAGTAAGTACAGCTGGAGGTGTGGGAAAGAGGTGATAAAGGTGTGGATGAGAATGAGAAGTGTAGCAGAATGTGAGTGGGAGGGGTGGGAGAAATGGCTGGGAATTCTATTTGGAAAGGAAAAATACTGTAGACAGGGGAGATAATAAAAATATGGAGTTAAAGGAAGCAAGGAAGAGTGTGGATGAAGCAGCGAAGCAAGAGAATGAGGAATAAAGTAATGACGTGGGGGAAGTAAGGCTGTGTGTGGGGGAGAGTGTGGGGGGAGTGTGGAGTAGTGTGGGAGAATGGTGTAGTGGGGTAGTATGGGGGAGTACAGTAGGGTAATGGGGTAGCAGGGTAATGGGGTAGCAGGGTAGTGTGGGGGGAGTAGGGTTGTGTGGAGGGAGTGGGGTTATGTGGGGGGGGAGTATGGTAGTGTGGGGGGAGTATGGTAGTGTGGGGGGAGTAGGATAATGTGGGGGGAGTAGGGTAGTGTAGGAGAAGTAGGGTAGTGTGGGAGAAGCAGGGTAGTGTGGGAGAAGCAGGGTAGAGTGGGAGAACTAGGGCAGAGTGGGGGGGAGTAGGATAGTGTGTGCGGAGCAGGTTAGTGTGAGGAGCAGGTTAGTGTGAGGAGCAGGTTAGTGTGGGGAGTACATTAGGGTGGGGAGTAGGTTAGTGTGGGGAGCAGAGTAGCATGGGGGAGCAGGGTGGTGTTGGGGAGTGGGACAGTATGGGAAAGTAGGTAGTGGGAGAAATGAGGTTAATAGGGGGTGCAAGGAAGTGTGGAGGAACTACAAAGGAATAGGGGGGATGAGGAAGTAGGAGAGTGTGGGGAAGGAGAAGTGTGGGGAAGCAGGGAAGTGTGCAGGAGTGTGAAGATGTGGGGAAGCAAGGAAGTGTGGGGGAGAGGGATGCTGAGGGCGTAGGAAGTGTGAAGTTTGTCAGTGTGATGGGAAGAGGAAATTATGAGTGGGTAAGGATTATGGAGTGTACGGTAGGTAGGGCAGTGTGGGAGGAGTAGCGTAAAGGGGAGGGACTGATGTGAAAGGAGAGGGAGAATATGCGTGAGGTGTGCGTGCGTGGGTGAGGGGGATGGAAAGCTGAGTTAAAGCATAGAAAGTAGATTGGGGAAGAGTGGGGTGTGGGGTGTGGGGTGAGGGAGTGAGAAGGTGAGGAAGACACTGTAGAGGGAGGGTGAGAAAGACAGTTGACTGCCAAGGAGGCAAAAACTTTAGTATAGACAGACTTACTGTGGATAACGACGAGGTATGGTACTCTTAACTATAAAGAGATAAGGAAACCAGTTATCAAAGTACATCTAGACAACTCATTCTCCGTCCCAACTTTCGATAAGTTTCAGATAGCAATACTGTGGTACCACCCGGCTGTAATGTAACTGACAACTCTTTCAGTTGGGCTTACTAAAAATCGATGTGGAAAAAGCCCGCATAATGTACATACAGACGGCGGTGAAAACAAGGACATTAAACGTATGAAACGTTGGCGGCGTGGGAGGACGTTGTAACTTCACGTTCTGTGTATCACAAACACAGGAGATCTAGAGTTCCGGACATTCCCAGGGGCTACGCATCTATGACGCCAAGCGGGGTTATGACGCATCGCTGACGTCACACGTGGGGAAATACAGCTGTTCTCCCTTTAACCGGTAGTTTCAACACACTTTTCTCGCTCAGTCAAGATGGGCCATATTTTCTAGGGTGCTACAGAATCTATTCACAATATGATGCACACAGTTCTGCAATAGTATCTGTTTTAATGGTTAAGAGCATTTTAGTAAGCTACAAGCAAATCTGGAGATGACTTGCCCGGGTATACATAATCTGCCACCACTTATAACAATAACTCCTTGTGTGTGATAACTATTTATTTATTTATTTATTTTATTCTGATTAACACCGGATGACCGATGAGGTTAACCTTTGTTGCTGTTGTTGAGTAACCACAGTCTGTTTGGCCGGGCAGACCAATCAACCGCAGGCAAGCAACTGGCCCTGTAGGGTCATCCCGTCCAGTGAATCGATGTTCCCTTATGGCAGACAGCATCTCGTTACAGTGAAACGCAGAAATGTGTGGAAGTTTGGTAACCGGATGGACGCCGAATTTGCGTCCTTTCACCCTGTTAAGAGGAACACCATAGCAGGCTCCACAGCATCCCTTTATCTGACTAAATGGTTACCACACACCGTTGAAAATGGCTTCCTGGGTTACTGGAAACCATTAGGCTTGTCACACAAGGCAGAGCCACTGAGGCGGAAAGAGTATGGTAACAAAAAGTGACAAGAAGAATAGAGAATGGAAAAAAAGACGGCAGACACAGATGGAGAATGACAAAAGCGAAGGAAGAAATAGGCAGCATTTCATCAAGTCAGTGGATGATTGTCGCCACCACATACCATCCGAGGTCAACTAAATCTGATAAATAAACCACCACAGAATCGTAAAGTGACCTACTGTACTCATACCACAGTTGTCAGCAACGATGTGCACCTTACTGGTAAAACAGGTGCCATGGCATGTGTGCACATGGTTAAAGGTTAGACCTTTACAAGTTAGGATTCCGGGAGAATGAACAGTGAAAGAGTGTTTGGTCCTTTTTCACTGGGCATGCTGCTAATTATCTCTTCTTCTACTGTGTTCTATCTTTCCCTATTTTCTGTATCCTACATCACATTCTTAGGTGGGAAAAAGAAGCGATGATGATGATGATGATGATGATGTTGATGATACCTCCAGAAGTGTTCTCATCTTTTGATAGGCTCTGAAAGGTGATACTGACGGCTTCTAAGTAACCTTTCTCGAAGTCCCCCCAGACCAGAATAAATCGCCTGGAGACAGCATGAAGAAATCAGAAATAAAAATAAAAAAGGCGTCTCCGTAATGAAAGGGTAAAGGCTATGCAAGGTCTAATGGTGAGATCAGCTGAGAGTGTCATAGCAGCCTGAAAGTGTTAACGCGTAATGTGCAAAATAAGTTGCCCAGGAAGAAGTGTTACGAAATCTAAGCCAACGAGAATACGGCTTTATAAGAAATAACATTACCAGCGAAAGGCTATACGCATAACAAGGAAGAGTGTGAAATGACAACACATAATTTTACCCTGATTTGCGTTCTATTTAACAGTGCACAGTACCGTATCAAACAAAAGTAAATCAAGTCCATTTCCGATACGTACACTATGAACCGTAAACCAGAATATCACAAAATACAAGATTACATGAAAAGTCTATTCGATTTTTTTCTCTCCTGTTTTTGTAATACTGACTACGAGGCTGCTAATAAGAGGGAAGTTAACGGAGGAAGAAGACAGACGTGAAGAGTAGAATAATGCAAAGAAAGGGATTTTGCGGGCATGCTACTACTGTACACTGATTTTGCTCTAACCTGGCCAAAAATTGCCATCTCTAGGTCGTGTATGCAGAGTGGTAACAAAAGATTAACACTGGAACATGATGTTAGTCACAAAGAACTGCTATGGAAAGAATGTCGAGCCGAAGTGCTGCCTTTTTCTGCCACCGAACTATATGAAACAAGTTGAAAAGGACAAAAATCTGCGCCAAGTTGGAGTAAAAAAACAGTACAGCAACAGAGACGTAACCACAGAAAGCTTTTCAAGGTCGACTTCGTGTACAGTATACGCACCAGATAGTTGAGTCTACATACATGACATGAAAGAGTCGAGGTTCCCATCCTAACGGTATTATTAGCCCTGGCTGGCACAAAAACACCGGTAGGGGAAACAAAGAAAACGGCTGTTGTTCACCCTGATGACGTATAAGACCGCCCTTGAACGCACAACAGGAAACTATGCCAACCCGTCTATAAAATAAGCACACAATATCATACCACCTGCATAGCACTGTTTCACCTTATCACAGAATCTTCCTGCGACACCTCTATCACGAATCTCCATTTTATTTCCCTGTCGTAATAGTCCCCTAAGTAAAAAAATCTTCCCATGCCCTTTTCTCCCTGCACAGTCACGATCAATCCTTGTCGTAACTGTTAAGCGTTTCATTTTGCTGGAATGTTAAAGAAGGAACAGAATCATCCCATGTGAGCTGTGTATCTTGTTCTTCCTGCAAATACATACGATCACTTCTATGGCATTTATTATTACAGGATGGACACGAAGAGGGCAGAATCATGTCGTCTCCGTTCTTCATGTAATAAGCAAACTTACGAGCAACTCCTTGTCGGTTCTGGTCTAGGGCATGATTTGTTTTGACAGGAATGGTAAGCAGACTGCATAAGCATCCTATGAGGGGCATGTCTCTTGTTTTTCATACTAAGCAAAGGAAATACACGTTAAGACTGTTAGGTGATCATAAGTTTGTGCACTTCAGTACTTGTCTTTTTAAATACTCTGGATACCATGAGACGATTTAAGCTACTAGAGTTACAAAAGACATATCTAAGGAAAGGATTAAGGCTTCACCCAACACTTAGGATTCAGTGTGTCTCCCGTAAGCTGAATAAAATTTTCTGGAGATGGCAAGAGAAAACTAAAGGAAATCACCGTACTGAAATGTAAAGCATAAACTGGCTACTGAAGGCCCTTATGGCTACGTTGATACTTGTTCACCTTGTTCGTACAATGCAAGGTTACAAGTGTACGTAACTAAATGACAAACAATCTAGGCGTCAGTGTCGCCCTCAAAACATCTCTATTTCCTTCTACGTTCCATCACGCCAGGTATATAACTGAAGTGAAGGTTAAAAGCATCCCGTAGGTTACTTGCTTCCACGTTCTCAGTAAACTGGAGATTTGTAGTGAAGTGGTATCTGTAGATCGCTTTAAGGAAGGTCAGTAGTCTGTGGGTCTGCGCAAGAGTAGGTATTAGATGTTGTTATTAATTATCCTACTAGACCACCCATATGGCCTGAAGACCAAGTTGTCGTTGCGTGAAATTTGATCAGTTTTAGTTATGAGGTAGAAATAGGTCCCTTTTGTTGCTGGTAAAATGGGCCCTTACTCAGATTACACTTAGCCTTCCAGCTGAGAGGGGTTTGGGGTTGTTGTTAGGTCTGAACAAATGCGTTACAGTTACAAATAATACCGGCTACTGATACACCGATATTTGAATCTTCCTCATCAGTATAAGCCAGTACACAGCCACTACCCACACAAGTTGTATCTGCATTACACTGGTACACGGTCGAGCACACCTGAGAATACAAACTTCTACCAATAATTTTCGTCCAGGTAAAAAATATGAACAATTACTTTTCCAATGTACACAATCAAGCTATCTATTAACTATATACCCTTACAATGGCTAGAGGGAAATCAGCCTGGAATTTACACTAAACGAGGACCCGCTGACCAATGTTTTGAAAATATGGTGATGGTAGAGGCTTTGAAAGACACGAGAGTAACAATGTCGTCACTAAAGCTTCTCGTGTCGTAGGGCAAAGCATCCACGTACCACCTGACAATGAACAATATGCATCTATTCGGTGTGAATCCCCACCTATGACTTTTCGCTCTAGCCCGTGACAGGGGGAGAGGGTGACCAAAACTACTGCTGGATAATATATTCTCTCTCTCTCTCCCTCTCTCTCTACGTCTCTCCTGCAGCCAGTGGTAAGGGTAGAGGGTCATCAGAAAGTATGGCTCACGTGCACAGCCTACATGTGTTGCATACTCAACTACAGTATGTACAGTCATCCACAAGAGTCGTGTCGTGTATCCTGGCCTTCAACTCCACCCCCAAACACCTAACCCTCCCACCATCGTGCCCTCATTAACCCATACCTGATTTACTTTGTTACCATATCAACGTAGCTCTCTTTGCTGGGTCAATTTAACTGTCTTTCACTGATGGGGTTACTGCCAGGCTGATAGCTACACGATTTCTGTGGATAACTATATTGGTATGGCATACGTGTACGTAGAAATGATAATTCATACTGGGATATCTCCACATCAGTTAGCGTTCGTGACATGAATAGTAATGAACAAGTGTGGCAGTTAAGCATTACTGTAAAGATATATATACATATATATATATATATATATATATATATATATATATATATATATATAGATAGATAGATAGATAGATAGATATGGATAGATAGATAGATAGATAGATAGATATAGACAGACAGATAGATAGATAGATAGATAGATATAGATATAGATATATAAAGAAAGGAAAAGAAAGAAAGCATATGTTTACTTATAATAGTGCGCTAAGAGGCAGTGCAGCAAGGCCAAGACTCACAGGCAAACTTAAGATTACTATAACGTCGTAACTACTTACTTGTTCTTGCAGGAAAAAAAACAAGACATAGGAAATTTCTGTACATACTTTTCACAATCCCCCCAGCAAAAACAAATCATAATTACGACCAAGTTTGTCAGTCAACGTTCCTGTTATTGTCGCCCGGCTCTAGTGTGTAGGTACCTTGTCTTTACTAGAAAAAAAAAAAAAAAAAAAAGACTCGGAACGGACAGCAAGTTGTTTAAATCAGCCGAGGAATATGTTAATCCCTTCAGCCCGAGGACGTATTTAATTTTTCATATACTACCGCCAGGCTATTATATTTGCCTGGGGTAGAGTTCCTCTCAGTGAGTGCTAAATTAAAGTTGTACTAAACCCACCAGTTCATCAAGTGCTTCGTAATCTGAATAAAACCGTCTGCAGCCAGCAAAAAAGGTCTATAGGCTTACTTTTTCTACTCTAACTTGGCCAAAAATTATCACCCTTACATCTTGAATGCGGCACTGTAACAGTAGACTGACGCCGGCTAGATTATGGAAAGAATGTAAAGCTGCAACACAGTCCTTCTCTGCCCCTGAACTCCGAGCAATAAGGTAAAAAACAAAAGTCTAGGCCAAGTTAAGGTGAAAGAACTATAGAAATTATGTTATCAAGGTGACGTGGTTAACCACCTACAGTACGGCAGATCATTCATATTTCATTCCTATTACTTGCTGACTTACTTAAACATTAGGTTCAACGGGCTAAAATGAAATGCGGTACTAGTGCTGACGTGGTTAGAGTGGAGGAAATAATATATACATCATCGTCCTGAAGGTGTCCAGTGAACTTGGTCTGCTTACGTCAGCGCTGGAAGGAGTTGCCACCTACACCACGCCTGAGGTTGACCTTGAGCCAAACCAGCCATCAAACTTACATACAAAAGCGAGGTTGTGTGCACGCGAACACTAGAACAAACATAGGAACAGTACTCTCGTTTATTAAGCAAATTTTATAGTATTTCTTCCTTGGCATCAGCTTTACCTTCTTAATATCAACATAATTTTATTAACCTAAAAGAGAAATCATAAGAACCTGATAGTACTCGCAGTAAGACAGTCTTGTCCTCGCTGGTTCAGGAGACCAAAACACCTCCACCTTAACGAATAATTTTATATATCAGTTACACTTTAATATGTCAATAATAATAATAATAATAATAATAATAATAATAATAATAATAATAACAATAATAATAAATGAATATAAACAAAATAAAGTGATATAGCACAGAAAACGACAAAAACGTCTCATTACTCTCTCCCGTGAAACCTTATATTTAACATTTAAGGGAAAAAAATACAAATAAATAAAATGCAAGACGAATAGTACATCATCAAACTGCAACAATCTGGCTGAGCAACACTGACGACGAGGCATGACAAGTATATAACGTATCATACACCCTCCCCCTCTTAACTCGCCACCACATCCTCTACACTGCTCTTTTTACGTAAACACCCTGATACATTGCTCTTTTTTCGTAAACATTCTGATACAATGTGCTCTTTTTACGTAAACACCCTGATACAATGTGCTCTTTCTACGTAAACATCCTGATACACCTCTCTTTTTATGTAAACACCCTGATACACTACTCTTTCTACGTAAACACTATGATCCCTTCAGCCACGAGCACGTTTTATTTATCATAACTTATTTATTTTTATGTCCTCTTCACCTTCCCAAAAGATTCTGCTCAACCGAGAGAGAAGTTTTGTGGTGAATCGGTTAATGAGGCCCATTCTTAACGCCTCCAGTTTCAAGCGTTCCATAAGCTGAATAAAGTCGCCTGTTATTGACAAGGAAAAAAAAGGGGAGTGCGGAATCTGGCAAAAATAATAATAATAATAATAATAATAATAATAAAAAAAAAAAGTCCTCCATCGCACCACACCCCTCGACTCAGGTGACTCTTTCTTCATGTATTCTTGCTTTTACCAGACCTTTTTCTTTTTTAGCTTAAAATTAAAAAGTGAAGGGTAAGACAGATATCAATATCCACTTACTTCTATGGCGCTAAGTTGAAGAAAAGGTTCTAGTGAGAGAGAGAGTGAGAGAGAGAGAGTGAGAGAGAGAGAGTGAGAGAGAGAGAGAGAGAGAGAGAGAGAGAGAGAGAGAGAGAATGACGTCCTCAAGATAAAAGTTACTGCATCACGCCCCTCACAGGACCTAAACATTCTGAAACGTGGGACAAAACACTGACACAAGGCCCACCTGTGATGTAAGTGCAAAAAATAAACAGGTATTATTCACATCTTACGTAAAACGATTAGATATGAGATGTTAGTATACTTTGAGGCGACATATTTTTCCATCCGTGTCTTAACTCCTAATGAATGACGTCCTTTTTTATTTTTCTTTCTTTCTTTTTTTTTTTCTTTTTTCTACTGTACTCTTCTCACATTAACCTGGCCCAGATTTTCGTACTCATGTAGCTTGTTTCACGTGGTTCAATAACGGAAAGTGCTACAGTTCTCCATCTTTTCCCTAGCGCTTCTTCGTGACTAGTACAAAATTCTAGTGTCAAGCTATTTACAGGACTGAAGATTGAAAGATGGTAATGTTTGGCCAAGTTTGAGTAAAAGCATGCAAGACGATTTTTTTTCCACGTTTAGAAGAGCCGCTCGTGCAGGAGGGGTTTACTAAGGCTGTGTCTAACCCTGCTAGTTGGAAAAGTCTACCTTAAGCTGAATAAAATCGTCAGGAAATGGCAAGATGCAAAGTTAAAGACGCCCCTGGGGTGAATAAGTAAAAAAAAAACTGGTTCACTCGAATCCCAAGGGCGAGGCATTTTTTTTTCTTTTTTTTAAGCTAGTCCAGTCGCTACAAAAATAGTGTCTAGATTTCCCGTCTTGCCATTTTGAAGGATGAAGCGTTTGCAAGTATTCTCCGGTGAAGTATCATGTAATGTGTATCCTTGACAGCTTTATCAGTTCAGCATAAGGAAAATATACGTTAATTACAATATATAACCGGTATCCATTCACCAATCCGTCTAAGAAATCAAGGACGTTCTCTGATCACCTGGGTAATGATATGCTTGAAACGACTGTAGCGGTATCCATTTCCTGGCCATACTCGTCATGTTCCCGCTAGCTTAGGAGATTTCGTAACACAGACTCCCTTAGTGGTATACTGTCTAGAACACCCTAAGGAACCCAATCTCCCTATGGCTAACTCTGCTGAATAATATCGCCTGACGTTAGCTTAGGCCACTAGAGTTCTCCCGACCATGAGAGGGTTAAGTAACGATACGGTAACTAATGACACTTTCAGGCTCATACGATTCACCCTTAATAAAATCGTCTCGTAATAGCAAATGAAATACAAGAGTTGACGAGGCAGTGGGAGAATAAAATAATCCTGTCACCACTTACCTTCTCATGGTCAAGACAGCTCGAGTATTTTATTTTAGCCAGGGCCATCCGATTTTATTCATCTGTGTCATAGGAGCCTGAGAGGGTTAACACTGAAGTTACTATGAATCACTCAGCTGAATAAAACCATCTGGAGTTAGCTGGAATAAAATACGAAGACGCTGCCATGATACGGCTGGGCATCTTGGCTATGATAAAAAAGTGCAGCAAGAGACACACTCGAACCTAAAATAAATAAACAAATAAATTATACTATGAATAAAAAATACTATAAAGAAATAAAGAAGAGCAGATTATTAAGGTGTAATATGCAAACTAAATCGCTAAGGAAAAAGTGCCAGGACCCCCATGCCAGCCAGAAGACGTCTATGTGGGCAGGGTATTAACTAACCAACCCGGCAACTGCGCAGTGAAGGAGGGGAGGGGGAAGCAGGGGGTTGAATCTACGAGCACCAGGAGCAGTATATTAGTGAGCATCTTAACCCATTGAGCTTGGGGATGAGTGTGTGTGTGTGTGTGTGTGTGTGTGTGTGTGTGTGTGTGTGTGTGTGTGTGTGTGTGTGTGTGTGTGTGTGTGTGTTTTATTCTGGCCATTTCCAAACGATTCACTCAGCTTAGGACAGACATCTTTAAATGAACAGATGTGGTCTCAATACACCCCTCCAATATGGATGGCCTTTATAAAGCTGAATACAATCGTCTGGCAGCACCAAAAATACACAACGGCATGCAACAATCCAATTAACAATCCAGGTCCCTGATTTCAGCTCCACGTAACCACAGAGCAACGTGGCCTAAAATAATGGACCAGAATCACGATAACGCATTTATTTTGGTCCTAAAAACTTCATAACCCGTTTCAACTTACGCTGTGGACAAACGCTGTCAATTTGGAGGGTCAATGCAACTGGTAACCAAGGAGACACATTTTTTCCTCATATCTAAGGTTCATCGAATTTTCAAGTGTGGGAGTGGCTTAGTTCCGTTGAATGGAAAAAAAAAATATATAACTAACCTTTCTCTGACTAGAATTTGCTCTTGGACGTCGGACAAGGATAAGCAACAAAGTGGGCCCTATTGGTCAGGACACAGACTCACAAAATAAACTTAGCCTACGATCAAATTCCTCTCGCAACTAAGATTTGTTGTCGTTGGAGGGACAAACACAAGAGTGGGTAGAAAATTCCAAAGTCTCTTGACCCAGCTCCAAAAACGAATCCTGGCTGCGAGATGGGGATGATCGTAAGCTGCTAGCCCAGAATCACACAGAAATTTTAAGCTACGATCAATTGCCTTTCGTAACTATGATTTATTTTAGGAGCAAGGAAAGGGCGTCTAAAATTTTCCTCACACTGTGTTTTATTTATTTATTTATTTTTTCTGCAAACATGGATAATTACGAGGGGAAATCTATCATGAACTATTTTCTGATTCTGCTGGGAAGACACAAAAAAAGGGTGTAGAAACTTTCCATGATATTTAATTTTCCTGCAAATACAAAACTGCGCCACACGAGGGACTTGGTTGAGTTATAGTGGATTTGCTTTCACCCGACCGAACAGGGCCACTCACACACCTTGAATACTAAATCGCAGTTGCATAAAATTTGGTAAGCATGTGAGGTAGTATCGAGTCTTCTAAGCTACGAGACAAATCTACCCTCCACTCTGACTACATCTGGCCACCAACTCGGCTGAAGGGGGTTTGTGATCTTCAGGTAAACGTGCCATTTTCAAACGAACCCTCTAATCAGACTACATTCGACCATCAACTGAATTGAAAGAGGTTGGGGAGGAGGTCAGGTTAGAAAAAATACAGAAGGAGGTCAAGTTAGAACAAATACAGAAGAGGGTCAGGTTAGTACAAATACGGAAGGTCAGGTCTGAACAAATACAGAAGGTCAAGTTAGAACATACGCATCACAGTCAGTCATGGCTCCTACTCCAGTTCCCCTCCACGTTTCAGGGACAATGCTAGTGACGTAGGAAGTAGCTACCTCCTTAAATATACCCCTAGTCTGCTCCACGTTCCAAGGGCAATGCTTGTATGGCGTAAGAAGCACAGTATCTTCTCACCTCACCTCGCTTCCCTCTTTCCCTTTCGCTAACTTGAATGTTATTTTTGTTTTATTTTCCAACATAATAACGTGTGGAAGAAGAAAAGGTAGGATTAATGACTATACGACAGATATGATAGCAGACTCTCTCTCTCTCTCTCTCTCTCTCTCACCCTTCACCTAGAAAATAATCAGCAATAATCGATGCTACATCCAGGTCCCCAACTGTACTGCTGGGTGAACAGGGACAAGAAGGAAACAAACTTGGTCAATGAGTCTGACCGGCCCCAGAATCGAATTAGGGTTCTTCCAGGTGCAAGCTGGAAGTGTTAGGCTATGTACAATTGCACAAAAAAGTATAGTTACTCAGGGGTCCGACAGAAACGAAAACGAACACGACAATGGCTGCTGTCTCCGAAGGGCCCTACTGCATTTCAAAAGCCATCATCGTTTGTCATGTTTCGCACAAAATTGTAACGGTACTTTTTTGTAAAGCTGTACAGTACTCGTACCACCAGCTCCAACCCAACGCTCCAACCCAGTGCCCCAATCAACTTGATATCTTACACCCCACAGAGCACTTAATGTAATGACGACGACGACGACAATGATGATGATGAATTTTTCTCTTCTCCCACAAGGTCTACAACAAGTGTAAACGAGGTCGCTGTGTGTAGGGCGGTGGGGCATCCTGTTTGTGTTATTTATCGCACATCCGCACACACAGTCACTGCAATATCTATGCTACGTCAGGACAGTGCCACATCCGGTTACTATTACACACACACACACACACACACACACACACACACACACACACACACACACACACACACACACACACACACACACACACACTGCTCTTACTAACAGCGTCTGGTGCGAGAATAAACTGTATGGCACTATTTGAAATGAAGTATCAAGAGCTGTGAAGGCCATGAGAGGGCTAAAAACAATTGTCAACACACCAGGGAGGGATGGACAAACCAGTGAGATCAGTTCATACCGACATACCGGTACTTGGTACAGGTAGGGTTGGTAGCTCTGGTAATGAGGCGTATCCTTAGTGGCACAGGCGGCTTTGTGGTATCTCTTCCTTGGCGGTTTATTTTACATATTACAACTTAACAATCTCTGACGTGCTAGTTATATCGCTTTAATATCGACATAACCTGCATCAAGAACATACAAGAGGGCACTGGTATGTGGCTAACGCACAGAAAAAAAAAAATGCAAAGAAAGATGTGGTGGGGTAATTGCTGAGAAAGATAAGGTACAAAATCTCTCAAGTAGTTACAATACAACCCATGCAGTCCATTACGAGGCTCGAAGATAACCCGATAGCAAAGGCGGATGCAGCGAGTGGGGTGGGGGCGGGGTAATCCTGGGCAGAACTCTCCTTTACTAGCCGTGCTTTTCTCTTGTTTTTTTGTTCCTTTTTTTGTTTTGTTTGTTTTTAAGACTGCATGAAGGGAACAAACGTGTCTACTGACCGCGTGCCTTGCGTCGCGCCATGAAATCGCCATAGGGAGGTAGAGAAAAGGATGTGGTGAGCAAAGGACTATGCTGGAATCCCCGTGGTGGGGAGCGGGGTGAGAAGCTGGGAAAGCATACCCTGTTAAAAATGGGTAGTGTAGGATTATTGATTTGAGTGTCGGAATGAGGGGAGCGGATTAAAGGAGTGACCACGGCGGACGGAGAAATGGGTGGGATGAGCTAAAATTGTGCCGAGAGGTGAGGATGGGCCGTGGGGATGGGCCCTGTGAACATGGGTGTTGCAGGATTAACAGTCTGAGCGATATATCAAAGTTTTACCCAATATCAACAAGATATGGAATACTTTCTGCCAGCATAGGGAATGAACACACAACCATTAATACGCAAATCGAATTACTGAAAGGAATAAACAATGCATTCTTTCCAGTACCGCCTGTATGAATCCGATCCTACGGAAACAGCTTTATCATCAATCAGGAAAAAAGTGTTCAGAGTATTAGCCTATACCTCCCCCTCACCCACTACTAAATGTTGGATTCTTCCCTGTGATGGGTGCGAATTGCGGCCATCTAAATTTGTCCACAAAAACTGAAATGAACGGAACCTGGATATAGCCTACAATTTCACTGCTCGCAAACCCACCACTATTATGCATAAAAAAATTGTATTTGAGGGACATTAACTCCCTTAGTTAAAGTCATTTTTTTTTTTTTTTTAGTTTATTACTGCTGCTTCCAAGCGATTTATTCAGCTAAGGAATGGCGGCTAGTACTGAAACTCGAAGTATCCCTGAAGGTGGATAATATCGTCGGCCAATAACAAGAATAAAACCCAAAATTCGTCATCGTAGTGATGGGGTTAAACCGTAATGTTGTAACGGTATGTATTGATAACCTTTTTTTTTTTCCGAGGCGAAGATGCACGTGACAGGTTGGTGATGGTTGGCTGAATGCAACAGTACTTCATAATCTCTTTCCTCGTTAGCTTTATTAACTGACAACAGATATCCGAGGGGGAAATTTAGGTTAGTAAATGTTGTTCAGACATGTTGCATTCAGCTAATCATCACCAGCCTGTCAAGTGCATCTTCCCCACAATAAAAAAAAAAAAAAAAAAGCTGAGTGTAGGTTAGTTCCGATGACGTAAAGCATGACATGACCATAACTGCACATAACGCGATTGTTTCGCAAAAAAAAAAACAAGAAAAAAAAACAAGAAGAAATAACCACCCTCCCGTGATACAAAACAGACATATCTGCAGCACAACACGACTGATACAAAAAATACAAAAGAAAAAAATCAACTAGCTTCCCGTGGTAGTAAACAAGCACACCTGCAGCAGCTTTAAGTCAACAGGTGCCAGCGGGGCAGCTCTGTCAATACATGAAGACAGCCACTTGTTGTCCAATATTTCATGCCGCCTGGGGTCTCTAGACGACTTTTTTTTTTTTCCCCTTTTGACCCCTTTCATACGATGACACATTTCTTTCGTTTTACATAAGGTAATTTCAGACAATTTTATTCAGGATGACAAAGAAACTCTAATGGCGAAAAGAAGGATAAAATCATCTGACGATAGTAAGAAAAAAAAAAAAACGAAATTAACGTCCTCGGGCAAAATGGGCTTAGCAGTCATTAGCACATAAAAAACCGAACTAATATTCTAGCTGACCTAGGAGCCTTCGTAGCACTTGTTCCTAGGCGACTTACTGCGCATATTACACTTGCTTATTCTGTTGTGCCAGTACCGTGTATGTTGCTTAAATGTTTTAAACTTAGATTCTCGTCATTCGCTCTCACCTGACGTTAACTGAGACTGAATGAGGGTTTACACAGGCGCTATCATTCTCAGGTTCACCCTACTCACTCTCTGCAGAAGAAATATGCCTCGTGTTAGCTGGAATGGAATATACAGACTTGTTCCGAACGTGAGAGGGTTAACAGTAGCAGTTATTAATACTTTCAGACTCCTAAACTCACCAGATGAATACAATCGTCTACCATTAGCTGGAATGCAATACCAGAGTTGTTCCGACCATGAAAGGCTTAATATCGACACAGTTTGCATCACGTACCAAACACGATACTGAGATGTATATAAGAGGTTCCATAATCCGCTGAGGAAGAGGTGTTACGAAATGTCACATGTCAAAGAAAATCCGACCTCTCACCCCCCCAAAAAAAAAAAAATAATAATAATAATAATAATAAACTAACCAGTCCATCAATCAAATGTATCTGCTTACCCTATCATGATAAAGTTACCCCTTTGGTTATGGATGTTGTATTTGAGCATCCAGTTCCTTAAAAAAAAAAAAAAAAAAAAAAAAAAAAAAGGCTTCAAACACTTAGGAATTGTATGTAAGCTAACACAATATGATTTTTGCTCAGTCAGGGGAAATTTTTAGCAGTAGACGGGTCAAAATACTGATAATATGCCCTGGCTCTCAAAATATCTACGGTAGTTATATACTGAAACTATGTCCATCTACAGTTCATTTGTTTTAACTAGGTGGAAACTTTCGTCTTTCTGTAACTTATTTCACGTACTTCAGTGACAGAATAAGAGAAAACGGCTCTACATCCTTTCTATACAACTTCTTCGTGACTAGCACCATATTTTAGTGTTAATCTATTATTACAGATGAACAGTGAAAATGGAGATACGAATTTTACGCCTACTGAAAGTGAATAGGGTATATATATTTAGTAAGACAGAATAAATGCTAGAGAAGTCAATCTTGCCTTGATGTGGAATAGAAATATTTATAAAGGATCTTAACTATTTCATGCGGTACGTCTTCAAGTTAACTATTATCACATTATTTTTCATATTCTGTCACTTAACTATTCTTTCCCATTTGATTCCAAAGTGTTTCGTCGTCAACCATGTGAAAACAAACGTATATAAAAACAATCATATCCTCAAACCTACAACGGATTTACTCTGGCAAGTCCCGATCCCCTTCAGCTAGTCTGATGGCCAAGCTCAGACTGAAGGATCGCTTTAACCAGTAACCAAAGACACAATCCTACCTCACAACTGGTTCATCGACCTTCATACAGCCGTGGCATTGTATTCAGTTATGAAAGCGGCCCCATTCCGTTTGATAAAATGAAACAGACTACAGTACAGTTTATAAACACGATCCCCGTTCTCCAGCATGTTTTTTCCCTCAATACAGTGACTAGGATTACAGTAACAGAACAATTTCTTGAATTTGACAAAATAATGTTGTCAATCCAATGTAAAATATTCTTTCAGTGGTTAGTTTGTCCATAAGACGCATTCCTTACTGCAGACTGCAAGTCATGAGTAAAAAAGTCATAAGCAAAGTCATGAATAAGAATTCCCCGACAATCCTCGGCCACATTCTGTCACGCCTTCCATATTTCTCATTCCTCCCCAAACGACAGAGCGTATCCCTCATTCTCATTGTTCTGTTGTGTGCTTCCTAACGGTATCGTTACCGGTATCACAAAAACATTTCATGTAACATTATACTGCCACAAGCGGCAAAGAAACTTGAGCGAACTTTTGCTCATGGCTGTACATTTCAAGGCGGAGCAGAAAACACCTGTGGTATAAGTTAACTTTATTCAGCTTCGACGTGACATTAACTCCTTCACTTCGATATATTTTATATTAATTTTCTGTCTCTCTCTCTCAATATATTTATTCAGTTCCGGGAGGGACAACAGACCCTTCAATACAGCAGGACTTTCCTTGGCTGAGTACAATCGTCAAATGGCAGAAGTGGGGGAGATGGGTTAAAATTAGTGACAGCATGCCCACAGTGTGCATTGCCTTTACTTATCGTGACAGCTGACTTGACAAACTTAGGAACAACCCATATGCAGTTTACAGTTACCATATAAATAAATAAAATATATAGGTCACCAGATATAGCACCTGCTTGGTACGGTACAGTGCGACGAATATCAGTATGAGGACGAGGCCCACAAATACTATCATGTCAGCCTGATTGGTACCGTACGCCTGGCTATTAAGGGCTTTATCACCGGCATTAATTTCGCACCAGTCTATGCAGCGTGTCCTCAGAGTCATGCATTTATGGCCGAGATACCAGAATGTCTCGAATACACTGATACAAAGAGCCACGTTCATATTTTACCTTCCTTGTTCATAGATATGTAATGCACAACGCTTTAGAGTGTTCTGATACTTATGTTGTTGACGGCAATACATACAGAAAATCCATACGTCAATACTGCATACATATTTACCATATCGATCTGGTCACGTGTCCACATGCAAGGAAGAAGCATGTGGAGGTACAGTAATCCCGTGTGGCGAGGTGCTGACGTAGATATTGTACCGTCCAGGGTTCACAAACTTATCACTTCCCTTCCCTAACTTAGATTTGTTTTTGCGGGAAGAACAGACATAGGAGGAGTCCGTACTCTCCTTCCTTCGTTATTCCTCCTTAAAGAACACCTTGTGACATACCGGTATTCCTCTCGTAATTAATAAAAGAATTTAGGTGCTGGGTAGGGACGCCTGCATGTAATGGGAAGGATATACTCAGGAGACTCAACTACCGGGTTATATAAATGACTTGCAGTTACTTCCCTATCCCCTAAAATACGGATGGTGGATTGCACAAACTTAAACCTGTAGTCCACCGGTTTCATACTGAGCTGAGGCAGAGGTTGCAACTACTATTATCACTATACATTTACGATTTCTTTTTGCAGAATACGGAAAAGGCATGGGAATCTTCCACACATTCTTCGTCCATCCTTTGAAAGAGAGGGGAAAAAAAATATCATAGTTACCGGTACGTGAGCTTGCTGATCGTAAACTGGGCTGAGATACACAAATTTATAACCAATTCCCTGTCATGTGATCTTTTTTTGCTGGATGGGGAAGAAGGGGAACATGTAGAATCTTCATACGTCTCCTATACTTCCTGTAAACATAAATCTTGCGTTAAGACGGGGAACTGATTGTAAATATGTCTGAGAATCCCACCACTTGGCCAAGGCTACCTGAACTCGTCGCTGTTACCGTGCTACAGTGTGACTCATCCACGTAGTGTAAACAATCGATAGAACTAAGTCACTCCCTGGGCACCGTGTACTATCTGTGTATCATTTAGGGAGTAGGTGGCCTAACCAAGACACACTGGCTAGACTACCACTTACGGTTCTGGGTTATATGTTCGTTGATATTATAACTTCATAGCACCTCTTGCACCTTAATATCCTGGTGCATGTAACCAATATAAACAAAAAGACTTACAACAAAAGATAAGTATAAATCTACTGAACTCGCATTATTCGCTACCAGTTTATTTTTACACCAACTTATTCAACGGTCATTAAGGTGAAGTGTTCCATGAGTAATTACAATATATAAAGCTTAATAAGTGCCCCAAAGTCTCCAAACGCCAACGATAATTCGACTCTCTTACTAGGGACCTTCTTACATACAACATAACACCTGTGCACCATGTATTACTGAGGATGTGAGCGAGCAGCAAAGATATATTTCTCTCTCTCTCTCTCTCTCTCTCTCTCTCTCTCTCTCACACACACACACACACACACACACACACACACACACACTAACCCGGTAGCGCACACAGCTGAGGTTAAAAGTCTTCCCTCACTCCTCTACCTGTACAGTCAGGGAAAAAGTTCGCCTACTAATCCACTGCGTCTGCTTCACACTCAGGGCATGTCCATCACTTTTCTCCCTGACACCGCATATTAAAGACAAACACCTATGGAAAAAGAAACATTCTGAGCCTCTCTAAGCTTTGAAATACTAGCTTGCAGAGGACAGGGTGAAGAGGTGAAATATTGCGTGAACTTTTGTAATAGACTGCGGCACACCATTACCGCAACCGGAAAATTTGGGGGGAATGTCACACTCCCTTCCCCTTATCCCCCAAACAAACATATCTATTTACTTTTCTATTTATTTATTTATTTAACTGCCAGAAGCCGTAATCCCGGAAGAGGTGGACAACAAATACTTTAGTCTCCATGGTAACCTGTCCTGTCAAGCTGCATTTTCTCCAACGCGCATCCCGCTCCCTCACATATATCTCCACACCATCCCTCTATCAAATCCTCTCCGCATGGCCAAAGATAGGCTATACGGTGATATTAACGAAAATACCAATCCCATCACTCCAACCTGGCCACGATTTTCGTCCTTTCGCAGATTATTTCACGTAGGTCAGTGGCTGAAAAAGACAATGTTACGAGTCAAGGTCATTTTCACGTAACTTCTTCGTGACTAGCATCAAATTCAAGTTCGGTTATCTCTTGACACAGATCGGCATTCAAGACGGAGATAAGGCAATTTTAGGTCAAGTTTAAGTGAACACAGTAAACCACATAACTATCTAATCTATTCAGTTCGAAGAGTCTCACCTTAGCTCTAGAAAATAATCTAAAAAAAAATATATATGAAGTCCTCTGACTGAACGGGTGAAGAATACCTAATTACCGGAAAGTGTTTCTCTCTCACTCTCTCTCTCTCTCTCTCTCTCTCTCACACACACACACACACCAAATAACTGTCGCGAGAATAGCCTATCACGTTATACTCCAGCTCAACGTAACATGACCGATATTTCCTTGCATTCCTTCCCACATACCGCTCTCTCACGCCACACTTCCGGCTAGGCATAAGGAGTGGGATTCTCGAACGTGTTTACGATCGATTTCACGTCGCAACTTAAGATATATTTGAGAGAGAGAGAGAGAGAGAGAGAGAGAGAGAGAGAGAAATATTTTTCCTCTCGTAACTACTGTATATTTGTGTTTCTGCAGGTGGAACGGGAGACATGGAAAACCTCTGCACTCGTCTTTCCTTGTATTTCCGGCAAAAAAAAAAAAATAATAATCTATCTATCTATCTATATACCTAGGCTGCTTCCCCCAAGGAAAGGGAGGTAGCCGAGACAGGATGACTCACTCTCCATTTACTCATCCATTCAAACACATTCATTCGCATCTTAGCCCCAAAGGGGAGAACGGACAGATCCTCACCGCACCACACCGCACAAGGGTCAACTGGGCAATGCAATCAGTGACATCCGCAGCAGGGCCCGACAGCAGAACTGGTTTACCCCTGCCACATCATAACAGACCCATCCCCTTACCCGCACCTGACCTGACTAGCTGATCAGACCAAATGCGGGAGAATATCCCCTCAGGGCTGCGTCATCACTTATTCATTCACAATTTCTCTCCATTTATTTCTGTCACGCACAGCCACTCTTCCTTGCTCAACAGACATCCCTCTCGCATCCAGCGCTCTCTTCACACTGTCCATCCATCCTATTCGTGGTCTTCCTCTCAGCCTTACACCTCTCACATCAGATCTAGTTATCTTTTTCACCAATCGCTCATTATCCATTCTCTCCATATGCCCAAACCATTGCAACACCCTCTGCTCAACTCTGCCAGCCATCTCCCGAACAACTCCAGTTCTCCTTCGCACTTCATCATTTCGCACCCGATCCATACGCGTCACTCCACACATACTCCTCAGACATCTCATCTCCATTACATTCAAACTTTTCCTCTCTGCTACACCCATATTCCATGTTTCAGCCCCATATAATGCAGTCGGTACCACAACACCCTCATACAGCCTTCTCTTTACATCCATTCTAAGCGAACGACATTTAAACACTTTTTTCATTCCTTCCAGCACCTTTCCTACTTCATTTATTCTAAACTTCACTTCTGCATCTATTCTTCCATCCACAGCAACATGTGACCCTAGATATTTAAAACAATCTACCTCCTCAAGCAACTCACCATTCAAAACTATATTCATCCCCCTACCATCTATCAACCTCGTACACTTCATCACTTTACTCTTATTCTCATTTACTTTCAATTTCCTCCTTTCACACACCCTTCCAAACTCCTCTACCAACTGTCTCAATCTCTCCTCTGAATCAGTCACCAGTGCAGTATCATCTGCAAACAGCAGCTGCTTCAGATTCCACTCTCCTCCATCAACATTTACCAGACTCAGACCACCTAAAACTCTTGCATTCACCTCCCTTACAACACCATCCATGTAAATATTAAACAACCAAGGCGACATCACACATCCCTGTCGCACCCCCACTCTCACGGGAAACCAATCACTCACAGCATTTCCCACTCTTACACACGCTCTACTATTTACATAAAAACTTTTCACCCCTTTTAGTAACCTATCATCAAGTCCATACAATCTTAAAACAGTCCACAAAGCCTCCCTATCAATTCTATCATACGCTTTCTCTAAATCCATAAATGCCCAAAACACATCCTTGCCTTTCGCTAAATACTTTTCACACACTTGTCTCACAGCAAACACCTGATCAATACATCCCCTCCCTCTCCTAAAGCCACACTGCTCATCACTAATCACTCCCTCTGTACCCTCTCTAACTCTCATAATTAACACTCTACCATACACCTTACCTACAACACTCAACAGACTTATACCCCTAAAGCTAGTACATTCATACTTATCACCCTTGCCTTTATACAACGGGACCACACAAGCACTTGCCCAGTCAATTGGCACCATACCTTTCTCAAAGCACACATTCAACAATCTTACTAACCAGTCAACAATAGTCACTCCACCACCCTTCAGGCATTCCACAGCACACCCATCCATACCTGCAGCTTTCCCTGTTTTCATCTCCTTTACTGCCTTCTCCACTTCCTCCTTCGTGATCAAAGAATCATTCAACTCTCCCAACACATTTATTCCTTGCACCCTTCCATCCGCCACAATCTCAGCCACCCTTTCCTCCTCTACATTTAACAATCTTTCAAAATACTCTGCCCATCTCTTCCTTACTGCATCCATCTCAATTAACATCCTTCCATCCTCTGATTTTACTCGTTCTTCCTTCCCAGACTCTCCCTTTCGCACCCTTTTCACCTCCTTCCAAAACATTTTCTTATTCTGCTGAAAATTCTCTGTCAGCCGCCTACCCCACCTCTCATCTGCTGCCACTTTAGCATCACGCACAGCCCTTCTCGCTCTATTCCTCTTCTCCTTATACCTTTCATATGACATGTCATCCTTCCTCTGCAGCCACACTTCATATGCACGTCTCTTCTCAGCCACAGCCATACTTACTTCCTCGCACCACCATTCACTTCCTTTTCTTACACCACCACCCACACGTCTCACACCACACACCTCTTCTGCATGCCCCACCACAGCACTCTTAAACAACTGCCATTCCTCCTCCACGCTGCCATTTTCCCGATCTTTCACTGCGTTCCACTCATCTTTCAATTTCTCCTGATACTCTATCTTTTTCTCTCTTTTATCCAACTCACTCACTTTCAAAACCTCCCTGCCACACCTAACCCTCCTAGCTCTCATCCATCTCTTACCTACTCTTAACTTTCCCTCCACCAGGTAGTGGTCAGACATACCTCCACCCTCCCCTCTCAGAACTCTCACATCCAACAATCTTCCTATTACATTCCTAGACACAACCACATAGTCCATCAAGGCTCTATCAACAACCCTTCCACCCTCCTGTCTCACCCATGTATACTTATAAATATCTTTCTTCTCAAACAGCGTATTCTCAATCACCATCTCTCGCTCAACACACATCGCTATCATTCGTTCCCCATTTTCATTTCTTCCAGGCACACCACGCATACCAACTACACCTTCAACTGCTACATTTCCCACTCTAGCATTCAGATCTCCCATCATTACCATATTCACATTCGCTTCAAAACTCTGCAGACACTCATCAACATCATTCCAGAAAGACTCCCTCTCTTGTTCATCCCTTTCACTACCAGGCCCATATGCACTCACAAACATCCACAACTCACGTTCAAATTTCGCTTTCACCCACATCAGTCTCGATGACACCTCCTTCCATTCAATCACATATTGCTGAACTTCCGGACTCACTAACAAGGCCACACCTTCTCTTGCCCTTCCTCTATCAACACCTGACAATCTTCCATTTACACTTCCAAACATAGATTCCCCCTTCCCTTTCATCTTCGTTTCACTCAAAGCTAACACATCCAACTTTCTTCTCACAAACATTCTCCCAATCTCCTCCCTTTTAGCCTCAATCGTACTACATCCATAATATAATAAATCATGGACGCGACTGGGAGCTGATTATAAGTACCGGTATGTACGTGAATCCGGGGTGGAGGAAGGTCACACCAAACCAAGGACTCTATTCACAACCCAACACATCAATTCCGTCTCGTATATAGTTATTTATTTACTGAGGAGGACGGTCGCGCAAATCCAGGTCCCGGTTAAAAAAAAAAAAAAAACTTATCAACGCCCTCTTCTAACTATGATTTGTTATAGGGAGACATGAAGATTTTGCACTTTTTTCCTTATCTTTCTAGTTACAAGATCATAATCCAGACTTGACCAGTTCCCTCGCTTATTTCTCCTTTTTCCCTTGAAGAACAAAAGGCGTGGAAACTTTCGTCACTCATTTTCTTATCTTTTATGCTGAGGAAATTAACTTTATGATACTTTCCCTCAGGTACAGTATTTTTTTTTTTTTTTTTTTTTTTTTTTAGAGAGAGAGAGAGAGAGAGAAACTAGAGACAAGAACCCATATTCCCCTCGTGCCGCATAAACAAAATAAATAAAAATAATGGGGACTTCGTGGTAGGTTTATCAGTGAATCCGGGCCGTGACCCTCAACCCCGAACCTCCCGATCCTTTCACAGTTATCCTTCCTCCCTTTCCAGTCTCCTTCCCCACCTTCAAAACATCCGTAAAACCAACACAACTATCCACCTCTATAACAATTACAAGGCACAATTATGCAGTTCAATTTTTCCTCCTTTTCCGATCTCTACAACAATGACATGGAACAAGGATGCAGTATTATCCTTCCTCCTTCTCCCATCTCTTTCCCTTACCCATTATTAACACACAACATATTATCCAATGCCTATCACTACAACACTCACGGCACAATGAAGCAGTTTCTACGGCATACATTCCCCACACTGGTGAGAAACTAAGGTGTTGCCCCAATTCAGGACTTTAGTTGAAGCGTGAAATACTTTGCTACCGGACACCTTCGTGAGATCAACCGATGGCCCTTGGGTGGGAATGAATGCTCAACACCTGGATGGCTCGCGTGCACTCCAACCCACCAGACCACGGCAGCTAAATAAGCTGACACATTACACCTCCCTTGCTATTACGAAAACTTCCCCAACCACATCGGCACGTGCCTTCCTCCTGTGGACAAGCACTCTATACCAAAAGCATGGAGACGTCAATTCTTCCTTCAAACTATAGTTACCTTCATCTCAGCGGATACTCTAGCATACACCACTATACTCTTATCACCTTAACCTGGCCACGATTTTCTTCTTTTGCTGCTCATTTCACGTACCGTAGATCAATGGAGGAAAAAGGTAACAGCTACTACGGGTCTAAATCCTTTCTAGGGCACTTCTTTGTAACCAGCATCGTGTTTAGTGCTAATCTATTTTTTACAATGAAGCATTCAATATGGAGAGATGGCAGTTTTAGACCAGGTTAAATTAAAAGAGGTACAGTCTACTACAAACTCAAGCCCCGACTATCAGTTTTGTACCGTATTCTCATTGGTTAAAACGGCTCCCTACCACTTCTGCATTACCAGCATCTGCATACGGTGAACCTACTCCATCAACCCTTAAACACATCCATTTTATTCCTGCAATCTGTAGACCATTACATTCACCTTCGGAGACTCTTAGTGTCCAAGGGATTAGTAATGGCAAAACATAACCCCTCCAAGTTCGAAGAAAATGAATCAAGCTAACTACAGTACAATTATCTGAAGGCAGCAAAAACACGTTAAAATGTGTCACTGGAGTGAAGCGCCAGGGTGTCTAGAGGGGTGATTTTTTTTTTTTCTAATGCAAGGAAAAAGGAACCAAAAGCCAGGAGACCACAAACACAATAACCACTTGTCTATCAGAGTCCAGCCTCACACATACGAAACAATTTTTTCCCCAAAACATTGTTCTTACTTTTCTTATCTGATGAGTACGAATATCTACCCATCTATCTGTCTGTCTATCTATCTATCTATAAACACACACACACACACACACACACACACACACACACACACACACACACACACACACACACACACACACACAATTACGATGCTACAACAAAATTACGAATGTTAAATATCACTAAGCCCTGTCTATGTAATTTATTCAATATAAACCAGGACTCATCGGTAAGACTACCTTACTCGTAGACACCTGACTGCTGACGCATACCAGGAAGTGTCGGACCCACCCAGAATAAAGAGTTCCTCGATGCCATAAAAATTTCTCTTACTCCCAAATACAGCCGCTCCATACTGATTTCCTGTCATATGTTCTTCTCACCTAGTTGCCTACACCTACTGTACACCCCAGCAGCCGTCCACACCTAGCTACTAAGGATCGGGTGAGGGCGGGTCAATTTCCTCAGACAGAGTAGTGCTCCCTGACCGTAAGGATCACAGTGCTACACTGTGCTACTGATCATTTGGTCTTTGGGACCCAGAAAACACTGCTGGAACGTATAAAGTTGCCCGTCCATATCGAGCGTGTGCATAGCCTACCTGTGCACAGGTAAACTACCGTACAGGTAATATTCAAACGACTACCGTTAACTTTAATGTTACGGTATATCATTAATCATTGGTCATGTGCCAGTTATCAGTCAACAGTAAAACTATTACGATTTAACCTACGGTACCCTTCGGGAGAGTACAGTTTTATTCTGGCTGATGCTGGAGTACCAACCCGCTTTTTTACTCTGGCTAACGACAGATAAAGTAACTCGCCAACTGGGAAACATCTTAAGGTCAGAGGGTTAAGCAAAACAGGATAACTCGTAGCTAAGGGAACACTGGTAAGGTCGGGAAACCATAGAGGGCAGTCCCACGTGCTTTGACGAAGGTTTGGTGTGCTTCCCCGTATGTGTGTGGACTTGGAATCCCTGAACCAAAACATATAGTACAATTACCGGGTATAACCACCATTTTACACAACTCCCTACAAACACTGCATAGTAATTTACCAACACCTATCTGCCGTATACAACACAATTAAGGCGCTAGACGCCTACACATGGTGGCACCTACTCGTATGTAGCTCCATCATCCTCCCCCAGGAGAGGATGGTGGATTACAGAAGATAATTTAAGGCTGCAGTCTACCGGGTTTACATTTCAGATGTGCATGGGTCTACAACTACTATAACTGCTACTTCTACTACGGCGGTACTACAAAATCAATGAAGTTATTGATTAGCCAACATCCCTGGGGAGTCCCAATGACACCTTTCACAGGCCACTTCACATGCCGAAACTGAACGTCCTAAATTCCTCGGATCAAGATAACAAATTTTATTTTATATCTGCTACATCCACGTAATTTAATACAGCTTTCGAGATTCAGACTGGAAGGATTAGATTTAGCCTTAATTAACCTAGGCTACATCACTAACTGGATGCTACTGTAACCTGAGTGTATATAAATCGCTTGTTAATAGCAAGAATGAAGTACAAAAACGTCATCTGGGTAAAGAAGCTGTCACTATGGCATCCCTATGGCACACAGTCACTGATATTAACCCTTTGAATCGGGAGCCTTTTTTCCCCCTACTTCCATTTGATTCTATTCAGCTTGGGAAAGCGCTGCAATATTGAACGATAATAACAGTTGAATACAAGTCTGAATAAAAATGAAAACAAGGGCTACCAACAAACTAACACGTCACCGGATTCAGGGTTTAATGACCGTACCGAACAGCATGTCACTGGCTATTAACTTGACTGGCTCGTTCCTCACCGCGCCATCACTTTCCCTCTCACTTCAACGTTCTGCACCCGACATCATATTCTTATCCTGAATGGAAAATCAACGCCCTTGGAGTGAACAGTCTTACATGTCCCTTCATTTAGAAGTTATAATTTATGTACCTTTATCAAACATTACCTACATACCATGTACACTGACAAAGAACTGTCATGTCACTCAAGCTTGTACTTAGTACGAACCTGGCATGAATAGGACTATACCACTAAAAAAAAAAAAATGTTTCGAGAAAAATTAGTCAACTTTGTACGGTATATTTTCTTGTTCTAATAGAAATATGGTTTGATGTTGAACATGTTGGTGTTAAAAGTTAGTATTTCAATATGACTGGAAAAAAAGGGAAACAGGAAAATACAACTGGGTCAGCTGACGTCACTTATTCACAAGGTCTCGCATACGGTTACCATACAATGAACCATTTACAAATCTACTTGCAACACTATGTACAGATGCGAGTACATGAGAGGAACTGCCAACACAAAAAAGCCCAGGATCGTTTCTGACTGATGAGTGAGTGTAAGGGGAGGGGGAATGGAAGCAGGAGAGAGAGGAGGGGTGGATGATGGACAACCGGGTGGCGGGAGAGGAGAGGTGGGAGGTGGGGGAAAACAGCTTGAGGAGATAAGAAAGGACAGAGAAGAGAGGTTGGTGTAAGTAAAAGATGTGGGAGGGGGTTTGAGAAAAGAGGGTGTAAAAATGATGGGGAGTAGAGGAGAGAAACGAGAGAAGACGGCAGAAAAGACGGGAAGGGGGATGTAGAGGTGCTGGTGTAGACGAGAGGATAGTACGAAGAGGAGGAGGAGAGGGGGGGTATAAGAGAGAAAAGAGGATAGAAAAGCGAGGAGAAGGTGTAAAGGACAGGTCAGGAGGTGCAGATGTGAGCAGGTATAGGAGGGGGTGGCAACAGAGGAGAAAGAAGAGGTTTAAAGGAGAGAGGAAGGGGATGCAGAGGAGATGGGGGTGTCGAGGAAAGAGGGAGGTGCTGAGGAGAGAGGAGGGATGTAGGGGGGATATAAGATGTAGAGGATAAGGGAGAGACGGGATGGTGTCGAGAAAAAAAGGGATGTGGAGGAGAGATGTGTAGCCTGGGAGAGAGGACAGGGGCAGTAGAGGAACGAGGGGGATGTTGAGACAAGACGGAGGGTATAGAGAAAATCGGGGGGCCCAGAGTAGACACGGTAGGAGGGAGGTGTATGAGATGAGGGTGGGCGGCAGAGTTCAGGTCAATAAATAGATGTATGATAAGGAGGTAGATCAGGTGGACGGCTGTGGTGTACAGTACGTGCCATACTAGCTTTTTCTTAAGTAAATTACTGTACGTTGACTGAATAGTTATTAACACTAGGGGCATGAGGCATGATAGCCTACACTTTAGCATGTCATGAAACAATAAGTTGTATATTAAATTAATGGAAATCGCCATGGCTACTAATGGAAACCATTCTGGCTTCTCCATCTAATCAAACTATTAGGCTAATTTATTTTATGTACGACAGCTAAGGTTCTATCAGTGACGCCTCTTCATCTGCAGTGGTTAATCGAGGTTCGCTGGTAAAACTGGAACGGTACACCAGTAATAATTGCTTACCTGGCCAAGGGTGCAAACAATATTTATGAGTTATACAAGGATGATACATTGGGCTACACTAGTTTTACATACGGCAGTACTTCAGCATTAACTACACCAATATTCTTTATCATCTTGCTCTTAAGACTTTCATATGATTAGACAATATTCAGGTTAAGGAAAACCTTTTATTGTGAGGATTAATCAAGGTTATATACCGGTACTGTATATCTGCCATAACTAGTTTGAATCTCTCACTTACGGAAAACAGTCTGGTGGTAAAGGAAGGGGTTATGATGCCTTGTAGGGTAAAACAATTCCTGGGGATGCCTTAATTATATCGTTTGCATTAATCAGAATAGGAAAAAAGTCCCCCAGGTGAATGGGTTTATTTATTTATTTATTTATTTTTTTTTTTGGTGGTCACAACTCTTGTAGTCTATTTCAGTTACTGCCAGATGATTTCATTCTGCTGAGCATGGGTCACAGGAGCCTGAGTTCATTTATATTGGAACCATTAACTTTCTCATTGTTTGGACAACTCTATTACTCCTCCAACTAACACCAACTATTTCATGCAGCTGAGAGTTGGGTTATGGATGCTGGAGTGTTAACTAATCAGAATATGCAACACAGTGGGAGCCAGCTTTTCTCAAAGACAAAACAGAGTACCTTAGGTGAATGAGCAGGCCACAATTGTGAACTGATTTTGACGACTGCATTATCAACTGAATCTTCAAGTGATGGTGTGCCCTTCTTTTAGTAGTCGACATGCTGAGGTTAACACCGTTACAGTGACCAAATTAAAGGTAGCTAAAGGCCATAAGCTATATCAAATATTTCTTTATTTACAGGAAAACCATAAAAATTATAGCTATCACTAGAATGGACGGCCATAGACCTATATCATTTATTTATTTAGCTACAAAAGGAGAACCATAAAAATTATATCACCGGAATGAACATTCAAATTGTAGCAATTTATGTCCCCATCACAATTTTGAGACAACCAGCTGGAAATTGGTCAAGTGCACAAAGCTTAAGAATGGTGCCGTGCCTGCGTTGCTATCTCATCAGGGGGCCATGGAAAAGCAACAAGAAAACAAGTTCATCTACTACATGCCTAATACTTCCTGGTGAAACAATGACATTAACAGAGTGATTGCAAAACCAGAAATCAGAAAACAACAAAGAATTTGCTGCACACAGTAAGGATAATACTGGTAAAAACTTCATCAGACTCTAGCTTGGCAACATGCACTTCGTTAAATTATTGTACAGTAATTTGGAGATCGTTATGAACAAAATAAGTGGCATGTGAGTGACCTAGCAGACTGCACTGTAATGGAACACAGCACTTACACACATCTGTTAACAAAAGGCGTTAAACATTCATTGAGATGCCACTGCTAACACAAAAATTGACAGGGACAGTCAGAAGATATCAATAAAGAGTGGTATTAGACAAGGATGTAACAGCTGCCTGGAATGTGGTGAAAGCTGACTGCTGCCACGTCTGCTTTTTTCAAACAATCCTCATGCATGGAAATAGGATGCCTGTAAAGTACAGTACAGGCAAACGTGGGCATGTTAGCCAATTCTCCTGCTTGGGTACAATACAACCTGCAAATTAGTTGTTGTTACTGGCAGACTCTTAGGATCATCTGGATGTGAACCCACTAGCCCACAAGAAACCAGCCACTTTGACTGGATACCCACAAAAACAGTAGCCTACTATAGAGTCAATTAAACATGGGTTTAATGGGGAGACATTTTTGGCCATGGGTCACCCACCCAACATTTAACTCACCTAAGCTGGTAGTTATTCTTCACTACACATCACTTGCTGCTTACCATAAAAAGTGTCTAAGTTAGTTTCCAACTCATCTAAGTTGCTAGTTATTTCACTTCACTGACACTAACACACCCAATAGTGACAGTTCAAAGGCCACCTTGGAACAATGGATAAAGCTTGTGTGTCAGCAATCATATAGGCAAAAATTGTGATCGGGATTGAGGCATCGTACGAGATCAATATGACTGTACAGTATAGGATGGGCAAAAATGGGATTGTGTATATAAAAAAAAAAAAAAAAAAAAAAAAAAAAAAAAGTCCTTGATTTATAATCACCAATAAAGCAATTCATCGCATACCTGTTCCTTGTAAAAGAAGGATCTGGGGTGCATGGGAAAAGGGTGACATGGGCTGAGTGGTCAGAAATAAATTAAAAGCGGTTCTCAGTAGAATGCTTATCTACCAGTATAAATCACATGTGCTTACCCAATAACCAGTGTAAATGTATCAGTAGGTAAGAAACAAAGTCTAGTGCTGGACTCTAAAACCTCTAGCATACCATAAGCTATACTGGCATATGTACTACCGGTACAGTATATTGTAATTTGTGGTACAGTACAAGAAATTACTGTAAAAGGTTTCTTTACACAGCTTTATGGATCTTATAAAAACCAAATCAAACAAAACCTAATTGTGAATGCACCTAACAGAACTTCCTTTCCATAGTTGTGATCACAGATAGGGCACACAGCTGCTGGTCTGGTCCCAAATGCTTGCATCAGTATAATGCTCACAACAAGCAACATGGCCAAAACAGTACAACAAAGTTATATAAGCAAGGAATTTCCCCTACTGGTACTTGTAGATTTTTACCATTCTGATACTCAAAATGGAATATGTATAGGGAATTTTTTTTTTTTTTTTGATAGCTTACCACATATATCTCAGAAAACTATTGCATACTCCGGATATCTGTATATTACAACACTGCCGTATCTTGGACAAAAATGAAAATGAAATTCTGACAAATGAAAGTGATAGATCTGATGGGTTTGTGTATTCCAACGGAGGCCCTAATATAAAGACATTCATGGTCAGGAACTTCTCTCTAGTATATCGGCACAAGCATTAAAAAAAAAAAAATACAATGATTGTTTACATACACCTACCTTTTGTTGGGGACAAATGTAAACAAAAGCAGTTTGGTCCCACAAAAGAACCTTGCGTTCTCGAAGTCTGTAAATATCAAATAACCAACAAATACATGAACTGTGGCCAGCAGTAAATACGCTGCTTGGATATGAATAAAACAAAGAAGGCTAAAATGCCACCCAAACATAAGCCAAAACATATGTGCAAGATAAACATTAACATTGCAAGGTCAGACATACACTGCTATTGTCCGTGTAGCTCCTATATCTCAACTAACGCAAGCATCTGAATTCTTACCTTCGTTGCCAAAGAGACTCCAAAGCTTGGCGATAAGGATCCCCATAATTATGAAATAACAGGTTAATGGGTATGTGAGACAACTGGCGAGAGCAACACACAACCTCACCCTCACGACTGGCTATATAGAACTAACTGTACATTGGTCGCTCAGCCCGTGACGTCGTTGTGATGTCAAATGACGTCATACTAAAACAACGCCTGACAGCAAAATGAACACAAATCGAACATTTGCCTAAATATTGTTGTCTTGTTTTTCTTCATTTATTTTAAAACTAACATCGTATTCTTCGGATAGCAAGTTAAGATATTAGCACTTATTTTTTACTTTGCCATGTCGTGCAGTATAATTAATTTTTCCGTTATGACAAGCACATAAATGAATTATGCAAATGAACTCCTAATAATTCATGATGCCAAAATACTTTTTAAGCAGAAGTAGAATATAAACAATAGTAAAACCGCGGGAAGTTTAACAGCTGAGTATCAGCTGGCGGAAGGGATGGCGGCAACTGTGTCAGTCTCAAAGGTAACTGTTTACTTCGTATATTAGTGGAGGTGCTGGAGAGTTTCTCTCAATGGCACTGATATAACCAGACGACTTCGCAGCCCGATTATACACACGTCCCACGAATCCTGCTCCGTCCCCCGAAAGGAGGATGGTGGACTCCAGGAGGAGGGCAGCTTCAGTCTGCAGTCCACAGGGTTCGCTTTTCAGATAAGTCTGGGGCCACAACAACAACATAAGCGGAGGTATCTCATGCCATTCAGGATGATCAAGAAATTCTACTAGGATAAGGTTCACTACTTTTTAGATGATAAAGAATGTAAAATGCATATGAACTGTCGTTCTTTTTTTAAAAAAATCCGATCCTTATGGATATCTCAAAGAGAAAAGAGAAGAGAGTTAGCAGAAGCTCCCTCTCCTGATAAGTGTCAAACACATAGGGGGATATCAGCTTTCATGACCTTTGTGCAGTTGATAAGGACCCTATTTTGATAACAAAAGCTTGTAGTGGTAAATATCATATTCATATAGTGTACAGTATTATGATTTGAGTGTTCCCTGTTGTTTTCCAATTCATATTATTCGTACTCCCGAATTCCATGTCTCATGTTGTGACAAATGGGTCCTTCAAGAATTTTTCTGAAAGCCTGCTACCAGTAAAGCTAACCTAACCTAACCTACCGTAAGTAATGTTGAATTATGCCCAGGTTATGGTCAAAACTATGAAAAGCTCCTTCCTATACAGTGGCATAGCCAGCATCTGGAGCACAGGTTATCCTGGAAATAAGCCTGGAGCACAGGCCACCCTGGAAATATGCCAAAGGCTCTGGCCATCCCAAAAATATGCTTGGGGCATTGGCTATCCTGGAAATATGTCTAGGGCACTGGTCTCATGTCTAGGGCACTGGTCACCCCAGAAATATGCCTGGGGTGCTGGCCACCCCTTAAAATACTGTGTCTGGCTAGCCAGGAGAATTCTCCTGGATGTCTCTAAGTAGTTCTTTGTGAGCCATCCCATAATAAGGTTCTTTGAATCTTAGTTATGCCCCCGATCCTGTAATGCAATATTATATTTTTCCTTTTATAAAATGTAACAGGATTATGAAAATGCTGGAATGGATGTAAAAGTTGCAAAAATATGTAATTTTGACATCAGAGCCTCACTGTTATGGACCAGCTGGGGGGAAGCCTGATCAATTAAAGCCAATAATCTGCTATATCCAATGGTCCCCCCCTGAGGTGGAATTTCAAAAACATGTCTGAAAATAAATGAGTACAGTAGCATATATTAGTACTAAAAAGTGAAAATTATACCCATTTTACACTAAATTGGCCCATAATTTTACCCTTTTGCAGTTTAATTCACATCATTGTCACTGGACTTCTTCATGACTAGTACTGCACACTTTTACTATAGTCTTATTACAACTCAGTAATCGTGACGGGGAGAGGGCAATTTCAGGCCAGGATGGAGTAAAAAAGGATAGGAAACAATACTGCATTCAATATAAGACATTGTTTGTTATGACTGACGGAAGTCCAGAGGCTTCATAGCGTTCAGTAAATCTGATATTTGGTTTATTGACGTACATCAAGATGGGGGTCTACTGTATTGTAATTAAAACTTTATTAGTCGTAACCCACAAAAAGTGGATACAGATCACTCACTTATAACATTGCTTTTAACTCAGTCAGTCTGGAACATGAATCCATTTTGACAGAACCTGAAAACATTATTACACATATTCTATCCCATTTACATTAAGACTGACAGTCATGCCTACCAAATCATGCCTCTGTGGGTAGTAACCGTTCCCCCCTCAGGTGCTGGTGTGCAGAGCCAGCAAACTGGCAAGAGACTTCTTCAACTTCATGACAAATGCTGCATGATTTGATGTTAGTGGGCAGGTGAGCAAGTGAGCCAGCTAGCGGTGGTGGGATGGAGACAGATGCTGTTGCAAGGGAAAAATTTATCAGAGTTGTAGGCCTCACATGGGCATTTTGGAAGTGAGTAGCGTTCTGGTAACTGGGGGTTAGTAATTGGGATCATGTAGTGAGATGAAAGGTCAGGAGTGTGATTTTGGGGTTGAAGCTGGGACAGAAACATAATATTCATAAGGTAAGTTCATTCTAATATGCGAGTCAGTGACAGAATGCCTGTACTGCACTGTATATAGATGTCTTCCTTTTACAGTAACTATCTAGTTTCTCTCATGTCACCATGAAAGTACTGTATATACCGTACACGCATGATCGCTTCTCCCCCACGTAGCCTATGTCAGCCATTGTGTCATATTAATATTGCTATTAGGTTAAGATTGCTAATATCGTGCATCTAAATCTTATTTATTTTGATTTTAGGGTGTGTTTGCCTTCAAGAGTTCCAAAGGAAAGAAGAGGAAAGATGACGGTTTACCTGTACTGGACCATTGGACCAGGGATGATGACGATGATATCAAAGAACGTACATATAAGAACTACACTAAGTGTTGGGAAAGTGTCACCAAAATCCTTACAGTGAGTTTAATATACTGTGCTTTAGTGTAATTACTGTCCCTCTGTATTACCATAAAAGTACCAGAAGACCTTAGTTTTGAAAGGCATATGATTTTGATATATAAATGACTGTTTGTGTGTATGTGTGTGTGTGTTTGTTTGTTTCCCCATCTGTAAAGGTCACTGCAGCATTTGAAAAAGATGCTGTCCTGCTACTATTGTCAGTCAGCTTCTGGCTTATAAGGGAGATAGTAATGGAGTGGACTGCGTAGTGAACTTGGAACTGTGCAATTATGGGTTCAGTCCCAACTTTTACTGGGGACACTGTGAGAAACTGGTTTTATTCAATTGTGTTCATTATTCCACAAGGTCACCCGTACTAATACCCAAAACACCCGATTTGAATTTTATATTTGTCACATATTACAATAAAGAAAGAGTATTAGTACTGTACTCAGGTGTTGATACATGAGGGCTGTGTAAGACCCAGACTCCTACTGATATGTGGTATGTGGACTGCTGGACCTTGGGTGCAGGCTTCCAAGCCCATTTCTAAAACTGGAGATATTAATAAAATAGAGTATGGAGTAGTAGAAGTAGTAGTCAGTGTCAGTGAACAGTGATCAAGACAAATGGTGCAACACTGAATACAGTACAGTATATTACTGATTCTTGTGAAGGTGAACTACTTTAAACCACCCACATGTCCAGTAACCTCACAGAACCTTCAACAATGACAGTTTTGATACCTGTCTCATTTTGTCTCATGTGAAAAATGGCAATAGTGCCCATAGTAGACAGATAGCTGTGTGAATATCTTGGGTATGAGCATACTTATTCTTTGTTATTTATTTTTTTTACAGGAACTTCAGGATCATGTTCATGCCAAAGTATTCCAAGAGTTAGTTGACTTTGTAAGAGAAGCTGGAGAGAAGATGAACATGGATAGGCTGGGAGCAGTAAGTGACATTCCCACTGCCTGCCTAGTGACTGGAGTAAATATGCCTGACCACAACTCAATCTTCATGAGCCTGGTGCACCTTCTGACTGAAGGAGTTACATTGCATATTGCTAGACTTCGCAGCAGAGATTGTACCACTGTCAGGTATTATCCATAAAATCCTGGTGAATGTAAACCATTATCATCATCATCACTATCACCATGATGATGATGATCATCATCATCATAATATTATCACCATCATCGTTTGACCATACCAAATTTGACTCCATAAGTTAAAACCTATCTTAAGTCACTTAAGACAACACACAGCTGCATGCACAGTCTCCTGACATCCACCCTTCTGAATCCTATCTCCCTCGTGAGGACTGGGTCCACCTGGCCAGGCTGAGATGTGGGCACCATCCAGCCCTCTTGAGCTACCAGAAGAGGCTGGATGACTCCATCGCTGATGCCTGTCCAAGATGTAGCACGGCACCCCATACTATTAAGCACATTATGGAAGACTGTATTGCACACAATCATCTACGCCAACAACACAACATACACTCTTTGAAAGCTCTGTGGGAAAGCCCAGTCTCAGCCATGGCCTTCCTAAGGGACTCAGAGCTGTTCGGCCAGACTGCCTGGGGAACAACTACTACTACTACCTATCTTAATTTACCTCAACATGGTCAAGTGTATAGTTGGGGAAGGTGGCGGGTGTCTCTGGGTTGACTGCTGAAATGCTGAAGGCCTCAAGAGATGCTGGAGTGACTTTAGTTACTAACTATCTATCTATTGCCAGATGTCTTAATCTCATAAGGGGTATAGTCACTGATTTGATAAATTTAATTATATATGAGTGTGTTGTCCCAGATGACTGGCTGGAGAGTGTGATTGTGAATATGAATAAGAAGGATAATGTCATGGAAAGAGAAAATTATTGAAGCATAAAACTTTTGGACCAGGTATTGAAAACATAATGAAAGTAAAGGAGAGAGTTCTAACCAGTGATGTCATATTCACTGTCTAACTTCATCAGGAAAAATATGTAGGACAGATAAGGGAGCTGTTCTTTGTTTTTGTTGATTTGGAGAAGGCCTTTGACAGTCTCTAGAGATTGTCGTTTTCGTTTTTAAAGGCTCCAACATGCTTGCATGTGTCGGCCTTGGTCACCTAATGGCGGCTCTCCATGCTGCACGATCCATTGCAGCCTCCCTGTTCAGTCCCTTAACCCTAAGGTCACACTTAATGACCTCGTCCCATGTCTTTCTCGGTCTACCCCTCATAACCCCACCCCCAATATTAACACTTCTCACCTTCCTCACCCAACTATCATCCCCCATCCTCTCCACATGTCCAAACCACCTCAATCTACCTCTCCTCATCACAACACCAATACACTCCAGTCCCATCCTACCTCTCAACTCTTCCATTGTAAACCCAGCCCCTCCAGGCCTTGGACACAGGGACGCACTGCACATCCACCTAATCATTGTCATTTCTGTACGTCTGAGCCGGCGAATGTCTTCCTCCTTCACTGCCCAGGTCTCACTGCCATACAGCATTACACTCCTAACACACGCTGCATACAAAGACCCCTTAGCACGTAGGGAGAGCCCCCTCAATGTCAGGAGAGGCAAGAGCTCCCTGAACTTCTTCCAACCACTTCTCACCCTAGCCACAGAGCTAGCTCCAGCCCCACCTCCAGCACACAACATGTCTCCTAAATAACAAAACTCTTCCACACACTCAAGAGATTCACCAGCAAGTTCAATTCTTTCACGTCTGACGATCTCCACCTGCTCACCTCGGCACGCCGTACACATAAAATCAGCATTATCTCGCAGTCTACCTCTGATACCACTACATCTCTTATGCACCCATTTATCACACACACCGCACAAGATGGAATTACTTCCCACGCCCTTGTGGCAAACTGCACATGGCCACTCTCCCTCGTCTTTGACAGTACCGCCACCAACCCTAGATATCATCACTTTTGTTTTATCTGCATTTACCCTTAAACCCTTTTGCCCCATACCATCTCTCCACTTCCTAAACCTTTCCTCCGCCTCCCTTTCATTCTCTGCAATCAACACCAAATCATCAGCATACAACAACTCCCACGGGAGTCCGTTTCTAAAGTCACGTGAAAGGGCTTCAAGTACCATGATAAACAACATGGGACTCAAGACTGACCCCTGATGCACACCAACATTCACGGAAAACTCATCACTCAAATCTCCATTCACTCTCACCTGGGTGTGAGCACCCACATACACGGCCATAACCACCCTAACCAGCCACTCCTCCAAGCCAAGCTTTCTCATTGCCCACTTCACCACCTCTCTAGGGACTCTGTCAAAGGCCTTTTCCAAATCAACAAAAACAAAATAAAGATCCCTTCTCCTACCAATATATTTTTCCTGAAGCTGTCGAACAATGAATATGGCATCAGTGGTCCCCCTACCTGGCATAAACCCAAACTGCATCTCATCAATATTCACTCTTTCTCTAATCATACCTTCTAAAACTCTCTCCATTACCTTCATTATCTGATCTAAAAGCTTTATACCTCTATAATTCCCTCTTTCCAGGGCATCACCCTTCCCTTTATACACATTTACAATTACACTCTTCAGCCAATCATCTGGGACAACACAGATGATTGGCTGAAGAGTGTAATTGTAAATGTGTATAAAGGGAAGGGCAGTGAGATGTGGGCATTGAGAAAGCTTGGGGTCGAGGAGTGGCTTGTTAGAGTGGTTTTAGCTATGTATGTGGGTGCTCGCACCAAGGTAAGAGTAAATAGAGGTCTGAGTCATAAGTTTTCCATAAATGTTGGTGTGGATCAGGGGTCAGTCTTTAGCCCCATACTGTTTGTCATGGTGCTTGCAGTTCTCTCATGTGACTTCAGAAATGGACTCCCATGGGAGATGTTGTATGTTAATAACTTGGTGATGAGTGCACAGAATGGAAGGGAGGTGGAGGAAAGATTTAGGAAATGAAGAGACAGAATGGGGCACAAGAGTTTAAGAGCAAATCCTTTGCAGAAGTGCAGTGTACAAGATGATATCTCAGCTGATGAAGAAAAGTGACTTGGTAGACCCAGAGATAATGGAAGAGGTTTCAGGTGTCCCTGGGCTAAAGCGAACTCAGTGTACCATGCCTGTTCTTATTGCTTGGTATAAGGTCAGTTATATGTGTGATGATGCATTTCTAATTTGGTCATGTTATCTTCAGGCTATTTTGTATGCCTTAAGATTGGCATTTCAAACTATAGAGGTTGTATATAGCCTTCTTTGCCTTTTCTCTACAAGTGGTGTCTCTTAATCATGATAGAAACATTTAGTAGGAGCAAAAATAAACTGCAAACAGATCACCATATTGATGGGGTTAATATTTACTTAGCTCCCATTAATTGCAGTATATATTCAGTTTTCAGTATATTTATTTACTTTCTATATTTTCTATATCCTTTTGTCACTATCTGTTCATTCTCATCCTGCAGATTTTCCCATTTAATTTTGTATCTGAACTCTTCTGAATATCCCTTACCCATTTTGACATTTTCAGGAGCTAACAAGTGATGGGGATGATAACAGTATCTTCCCAAAGACTGTTGGATCTCCTCAAAAGATTGCTAGAACCCCTAAGAAGACCCCAGCATCTCCTCTTAAGGCTCCTAAATCTCCACATAATACTCTAGGATCTCCAAGAAAACGCATGGCCACGACATTCTCGGAAAAATTATTAGGTTCTCCTTGTACATCTTCAGAATCCCAAGGAAAGCCATCAAGAAAGAAGATAAAATTGAGCACCAAAACGAGTACAGGGAAAAGTCACAAGTTACCTCTAATTGTTATTTTGGAAGATGTTGAGAGTTTTCCTCCCAATGTTCTGAATGACCTCATTTTGATTTGTAGGTAAGTAGAGATTTTCACATTTTTGTTCTTAAGAAAAACTGCCTTGGATTTGTAGTTAATTTTAAGATAGTGAAAGTTGTGCAGTCATTGCATACTCTTTGTCTGTGTTTTCTCTCCTTGCTTACTACATCCTTCAGTGGGGAAGAAAAAAATAATGATGATGATTACTTTGTTTAAAGAATCCTTATATAGGAAACAAGGTCAGGATGATGAGGGGGATGAATAAATGTTAAATATGCTTATGAAACACACTGAAATATTCCAGTGAACACAAGAAAGACTTGCCAATTGTACTAGTCTTTGGAGTGGCCACAACTTCTGCTGCAGTACACCAGAGCTTGTCTCAGGAAGCCTCAGCTTGTGTTGCCATGGAAGTGTTCCAAGCTCAGCCCTCCACACACTACCTCAACCATGTCATTGAAAAGGTAAATTTTGATTATTAGATTTTTTTATTTATTTATTTTTTTTTTACAAGAACACTGTCAGTTCTGGTGATAAGTTTAATCTGATAATCAGAGGTATCACTACGGTAAATAAAATACTCTACTAAATTTCATGCTTGACCATGGAGGGATTAATTGAGGTAGTTTTTGACCCTTTAATCAGTAATGGTTCCCTAAGCTGATTAGAATCATTTGGCATGGGAGTTATATGCAGATGATTTGGTGCTGACAGCTGATGAAAAGGAGGGTGTTGTGGAGAAACCGATGAAGGAGAGTACAGTGTCAGCATTTTTGTTTTACAGACTACCATTAACACACAACCCAGAACCAGGTAATTGTGAATGTGGGGATTCAGCTTTAATACTGTACCTTGGAAATTATCTTTCATACCACTACATCTCTTTATGTAACCCACAAACACCACACAAGCTGGGGTTTCTATGAACCTTCAATCTCATTCTGCATTTCCACACAAGAGGATGACAGTAGCTGCCGAAACTTCTTGTAATATATCGTTTCCTCTGCCAGTGTGGGTTTCTCCATCCTCATTGATATTCATGATGCTGTGATTCTTTATCTGTTCTATGAATCTCTTTTCTGCATCTAGCACAAGCTCACTCATCTGTCTCATCCATGAGCCTATGTCTTCCCCACATTTACTCAAACTTCTAGACTGCTGGGTAGATTGTCTGCCTGGATCTGAGGAAGGTACCTGATAGGATGCCACACAAAAGATCACTGCAGAAACTGAAAACTACTGCAGGGGTGCATTGTTCAGGTCAATGGAAAGTTCTTTACGGGGAGACAGATGAGAAGAGTCGTAAAAGAAAATTTTTCCCAGTGGAGTAGTGTAACAAGTGGTGTGTCCCATGATTCTGTGTTGGCTACAGTTATGCTTTTGATATACTGTATGTAAGTTACACACCAGAAGAGTTTGCTATTTATTGTTTATGAATTTTGAATGCAGATGATACAAATATTGTGAAGCATTGCAAATGAAGGTAACTGTAGTGAGTTGCAAGATGACTTGGACACAGCATAACTGGAGCCATACTTGGAGAACACACACACACACACACACACTAAAAGGAAGGAGAGAAAGGGGAGACATGATTGCAGTGTTCGGGGCCATGATGGAAATAGACAGAATTGATAAAAATGATCTGTTTGTGTGGGATGGGAAAGTAACAAGAGGACATGGAATGAAACTGAAAAAGCCAAGTTGTTTGAAGGATATCAAGAAATATAGCTTTCCATATAGATGCATAGACCTGTAGAACAGCCTGGACAAAGAGATCATCCAGTCTAAAAACTTAAATGAGTTCAAAGCAAAATTTGACAACGAGAAAAAGAGACGGGACCCCACGAGCGTAGCTCATTTCCTGGACTAGGTAAATACACACACACACACACACACACACACACACACAATGTTTTTGAAACAGGAGAAAGTTGCAAGGGACCTAGTTGTGAGCATGAAATTGGAAGAGAGAAGCTCAGTGCAGTAAGCAACATACTGGTATAGCTAGAGTGCTGGTCAACCTAAGAAATACCAGTTTTTATACAAAAAAGTTTAGTTCCCAAACAGAAGCATAGCTAATTGGAACTTTGGGCAGGGGGGGGGGTAATGTGACTAATGAATTTCAGTTTATTTTTAAAAACTGAATACAAGATATGGAGACGATTTTTTTTTTTTTTTTTTTTTTTTTTTTTTTTTACTAATGTTGTTGGATTGTAATTTCCTGGCACTCAGGCGCCATCTGTGGAAATGTGGTAAGTTACTTTCATTTACATTTAATAATATCAGTTATTTGAGTACCATAATTATACTTTTCTTTCAGATACTGATGTCCAAAAATGTGCTCTTCCGTGTTGGAGGCAGACCTTTCAAATTACTCCTCGACATATTCCTTTACAATGATCTCTCTGTTGAGAAGTTTGTGAAGGGACTGAAGGTAAGTGCAACTTTATTATTTGTGTTCATTGGTAAAGTAGATCAGTGTTTCCCAAAGTTTGTCAGTTGATACCTGAAACAATCTTTTCCTACCATGGCGGCCCAGGTTATTGGTACATAATTGAATATCAGGTTCGCTGATTAACATTATTTCATTATATTTCTAACTGGACAAAAATCAAATGATAATTTATCTAGGAATCTTAGCTAACAAAATAAAGGAAGCAGTGGATGAACGATTTGTCTACATGTGAGTTCCTATTTGGCTGTCATGGTGCTGGGTGGACTCATGAAATTTCTGATGTGGGTTTTAACAGGAAACAGATGCAGATAATTTGATGTTGATTGCGCTTTTTGTGGTAGGTGGGGGCACTCACTACCCACTCACTCGATGTAGTGCTGCTTTGGGTGTCTGCCCTTTCCTCTCTTCCTTCCTTCCTCTTCTGTCTTTCTTTCCTTCATTCTTTCCCCTTCCTTCTGCCTGTGGGTAACTCTACACTGAGTGACAAGTCAAATAGTTTCCTGTTCACCACAAAACCATTTACTATGCTGGGTGGTAACCATATAACCAAATTATGGCACCTGGTGGTTTAGTGAGTAATTACGGTGTTTCAGTCGGACTGAGCCAATGCAGGTTTATATCCAAGGGATGGTTGGGGTTTATTGCACACGTAATGCCACTCAGGGATGAGTGAGGCTGGTCACTGTCATCTTAAATGTCAGGACCAACTTGCCTATCCCCGGACTTCTTCGCTCCTCATGGGGCAACGTAGTATTGGATGATGAATGAATGAATATGTATATGTGATATACTGTATATGATATACTGTACATACATATATATATATATATATATATATATATATATATATATATATACATAGTGTTAACCTGCATCCCATCCCCCCTCCCCCTGACTTTTTTGTAATACCCGGTACATTGTTCATAATATTGTGGTCTCTCACTTCAGGTGTGCATGATTGAGCACTTTTGGGGGAATCCTTCATCCTTCCTGTGCTGCAAGGCCTCAAAGCGAGCATCAGTCATCAAGAATATGACACCATCTCAGCTGAATGTTATCCGCAAGTTACCTTCTTTCAGGTCACATGTAGAGAAGAGCCCACCTAAGGAACAAACTGCCCTCCTCCTTGATGAAAAGATCACAAAGGTATGGACAGTGATACATGTTATAATCAGACAAATACAGAAAGTCCTTGTTTTATTTTTTAAATTAAATATTTGCTATTAATTCAGCAATATATAGCAGAATAATTACCTACAAAAGTTTTATTAATACCTGTTTAGCTGATTTGCCAGTTTCCCCAAAAGTACAGTACTGTACCATATTTCCCCTCCCCTACACCTAATTCACATACACTCTCCTGATCATTTGCAATCTCCATTCTCTCCACATGGCAATTCCATCTCAGGGTAGGCTGCTGTACTTCCCAACTTTCTAGCACATGCACATCAACACCACAGTTCTCCCAAACTTTCTTGGTTGTCTGACTGTCTTTCTGCATAGTTTCATATTCCCCTTTCATATAACACATTTCCACTCCTCTCACTTTTGTGTACTTCCAACAAAGTCCAAGTTTCTTTTCCATTTGTTAGAGTGAGGATCACATATGGAGGTTAAATGATATGTGAATGAGGTTAAGTAACCCTGGTCTGTCAGGCCAAACAGACCTATCAACCACAGGCAAACAACCACCCCTGCAGGGCCATTCCATGCAGTGAACTGATGTTCTTGAGTTATAGGAAACCATTAGACTTGTCTATCAGTGCAGAGGCACCTGAAGTGGAAAGAAGAGTATCGAAAAGTTACAGGAAGTATGGGAGGAATAGGAATAGAGGATTGCAGGTATAGAAAAAGGGTGACAAAAATGAAGAAAGAAGTAGGCAGCACTACAACAAGTGAGTGGATGATGGTTGTGAACACCCACTGCCTCGTGAATGAGGTATATGAAATTTATAAATACAAGTGTTGTGGGTTGGAGGAAAGGGAGCCTGATGGCAAAGGAGAGAGTGATATGAGGTGATACTGTAAATAGAAGACAGAAATTCATTTTCTCACATTGGCTGTTCAGTGTACAGCATACTGTATAATGGTGAAGTTGTCATGGGGTTGAAAGTGAGGACAGTAGGTACAGAACAGTGGTTCACAAACTTTATCGTTCTGTGGCCCCTGTCTAAATACGATGAAATGTGTCCCCCCCCCCCGCACTCATATAACATCTGTGTCAGTCACCTGTGAAGAAGCAAACAAAGGAACATTACTCGAAGGTGTTTGTTGGCCTGAGATTACAACAGCTCGAGTGATTAAAAATATAGATGCCCTGCGTGCTCATACCTGTATATAAACACGCAAAAACTCAATTGATAACTTAGTGGTATGGCTGAAACTGCATTTTTGTTATTATTTGGGTGGTGTAAGACAGAAAAGGGACAAATGAGCTCTTCCATCTAAAGCTGATTATTCCATTTAACTCTGATGCTAAGAGGCTTGAAAAAAACATAGTGCAGAGAAATATAGACGAAACTGAAACACCCACAGACAGATAATTTGTTGACATCAAGGCAGTGTCCCATTCCTTCGCCAAACTACGTCAATTTCCATACGAAAATGCATATGGCAAATGAGATGCTTCTAGGTTTGGGTAATTGACATTGCATTGCCTCTGGGCATGCATGGTCTGTGCAAGACAGTTTAACAGAAAAAAATATATATTCATCATCATCTGGACCTCCTTTCCCACTCTAGGCCATTCCTCACCAATGTTACCACCAGAAAATGATTATAAAACTTTATCACCAGTTAATTCAAATACTTAAGAATACACCATGGCCCCTTGAAAGTGTATCATGGCTCCCTCAGCGGGCCATGTTCCCAGTTTGAGAACCACTGGTGTAAAACGCAACTCTGATATGGAGAGGTTATTACGGCAACTTGTTTACATGCTGAAGATGCACTGTTGCTGGCAGACAGTAAGTGATCTAAAAAAGTTGGTGAATGTATTTGAGAGAATTTTATGCAAAAGAAAACTGAAAATTCTTCCCATCTGACCACCCAACAACACATGCATGGATGGGAGGGGGGGCTGATGAAGACATGTGTGTGAACTAACTGTGAAAGTTTATGAAAATGGTCTGTTTCCAGTGTACTACATAATATCCAGGGCTGAAGAACAATTATTACCATAGGACTTTTCATTATTATTGTAAAGTCTATTAACTGGAGGATTGTTAAACAGAGCCTTTGCCTATATTAGTTATTCCCACTTCTCATAGCGACTTTTTTACATACTCCCTTTAGAATTTGTATTTTCAGACTGATTCCCATGATATGTCACCTTTGTTTTATATCTCTTTTTGCTATGTCATAATCTACAGAACATTAAAGAAAAATTGCTTCTTAAAAGGTGATTTGCCAGTTTCCCCTCACTTTATAGTTCCAAATGAATGGAAAAAGTCATGATATTTTGGAGTACATCCATTTGTATGTTCTTATTTTTTATTTTATTTATTTATTTATTTATTCCATGCTGCCCACTAGACCAAGATTGGTGAACTGTTGACATCATTAGAGTGCTGGTATATGAGGTTCTGCTGTCTGGTGAAGGTGGTGCAAACGCTGACCTCCACATTGCCTCAGTGCCCCCTTGGCCGACAGGTATTACTTTCATCTGTTTAGATGTAATATACTTGCATATTACTTTCGTTCAGTTGTGTATGGTAATGTTTATGCCTCCCTTGAACCAGCATAATTGTAGAGTGTAGGCCTACCTAATAGATCAGTATGGTACGGTAGTTGACCATACTTTTATAACACAATTAGGAGCCAGTTTGCATTATAATATATACAGGGTGGTTCAGCAAAGCATACGTTAAATTGGAGGATGGACCTCCTTGGGTAATTTTAAACAACAGTGTCTTTATGGTAAAATGTTGAATTCTGAATACTGTAGTTTGCCTGTTACAATACATTTAAGACGTAGTAATGAGGGTGAAAACTGAAGTGAAACCTGGGTATGTTTTTGTGATTATTTATCATACTTTCCCCAACCATCCCTTGGATAAAAACCTTCACCGGCTCAATCCGATTGGAGCGCAATAATTACTCACTAAACCACCAGGCGCCAAAATTTGGTTATATGGTTACCACCCAGCAAAGTAAATGGTTTCCTGGTGTACAGGAAACCATTTGGCTTGTCACTCAGTGTAGAGTCACCCACAGGCAGAAGGAAGAGAAAAGAATGAAAGAAAGAAAGACAGAAGAGGAAGTGTAAAGTTACCCATAGGCAGATGGACAAGAAAATAATGAAGTAAAGGAAGACGGAAGAGGATGGAAGGAATGGAGAGAGGAGAGGAAAGGGCAGACACCTGACAGCAGCACTCACTCAATGTAGTGCTGCTGTCAGGTGTCTGCCCCCATTCCCTGGCCACCCCACTCCCCGGATCCGAAACCTTTGGACTCCTACGTATAGGGTCATTTAAAGACATTGGTGTATGATACAGAGGTTCAAACAAGAGAGGAATTATGGCCATGTGTCTGTGACAGGTGTGAGCACTTTAAACAGTCCAGGCATTTTGGAATCCATCAGACGATCAATAGGACGATGTGTACAAGCTTGCTTAGAGGTACATGGGAGTCACTTTGAACATTTCCTTTAGTTTATAACAAAGAGGTGGACACTACAGAGATCTGTGAATAAATGAGTACAAAACCTACACGAGTTTCACTTCAACTTTCATCATTATTACGACAGCATCTTAAATGTCTTGTACAATGCAAACTATGCAGAATCTGACATTTACCATAGAGCCATTGTGGTTGAATTACCCAAGGAGTTCATCCTCCAATTTAACGTACTCTTTGCTTAATCACCTTGGATAATGCAGCTGTTACTGTTGTTTCTTGACCATGGTCATACCTGGCCTGGCAGACCTGTCAACTACAGGTAAGCAGCCATCCCTATGAGGCTGTCCTACAGGTTCCTTACGTTGCTGATGTTGTGTCTGTGTCTTAATGTGGCATCTGTTGTGTGGTGCTTCATAATGTGGGTTATGTTCTGTGGGCCTGTTTTACTAGTGGGGCACATATTATCCATGATTCCATTCAAGGAGTAACAGAGGAGGGCTGGATGATGACTTGATTGAAAGCCTGTTTTAGTAAACTTGTTCAGCTCTACTTAAGGATATCTTTGATGTGTGGATGTTAGGAGGGGGAACTTGTAGTATAGTGTTTTGTTCTGGGTGTTGTACTTCCCTATACATGAAACATGAAATGTGTATGTAGGTGTCATTTCACTGCTATGGTCCTTTCACCGCAAGAAGTCCGTTCAGGGTGGGGCCCACCTGGTGAATCACCTCTAGCGATGCTGCCAAATCAACCGTAGTACATGCCTCTCTCTCTCTTATTTCCTATCTATGTGCTATTTGAAATTGTTTTTTATGTTCTGTATATAGTAAAGGAAGCTATATAGTACATTGAGTATCACTTTTTAGAATTATAACAACGATTTGAATTAATTCTATGACACGTGGCAGTGCTTTTTTCCCATGTTGCCACGCCGTAGAGTTGCCAATTTGACCATCAATTATCGGATTATCACCTACCCCCATCCCACCTGTTTCTCTCTCCCTCTCTCTCTCTCTTTCTCTCTCTCATCAATATAACAGAAAGTTCCGATGACGAAGAAAATTATGATTAAAGATCAGAGAGAGGATTAGGCCTACAGGGGAAACCTCTTAAAAATAAAACGCGCCTATACTTTTACCTCATAAGTGGTGAGGAAAAAAAAATGGAAATAAATAATATATATACAATATATATATATATATAGAGAGAGAGAGAGAGAGAGAGGTGATGGGGGTAGGTAGGGAGACAGAGTGATAATCCGATAATTGGTGGTCAAATTGGCAACGTCGCACTCGGGGGAATTCCAAATTCTGCCACACCCTGAACGGACTTCTTGCTGCGAAAGGACCATAGTGTTGCAGTATGTTAAGGTGGGATGTTGTTGAAGAGGGTCTGGTAATATTTGTGGGGTAATTGTTTTGTGTGCTTAATTGTACTGTCAGGCTTGGTCCTAACCATATATATAACAGAAGTACCTGTAATGACCTGTCAGATACTTTAATGTGAAGCTACAGAATGTGGTGAAAGTTTTTAGCTTATCAGATAGAGCCAGGATTCTGGGGGCTTGAATGATGAGTGAATGCAAGCATGGCCCATTGGATTGGGCAACCTTGGGCTGTCTGGACGTTGCTACTCCTCACCCTATCCTAGGGTGGGAAAGGAGGTCCGGATGATGATGATGATGATGAAAGGCCTATGCTAGAAATTTAACATGTATTGTACATATGCTAAAGTTGACCATAAATGGTTTCACAGACAAGGGAAGTGCTAGCTTCTTGCTTGTCCCAGTCAATAGTTGAGACAGAGGAGTACCTGGAGGCTACCAAGTTAATCAAGCTGATGGCACGTGAGGAACTACTACCACTGTTGATTAGCATCATGCAGCAGTTACAGGGTAAGGACACGTAAGGGCCTTTAATGTACCGTGAACAGTGTTTATGGTAATTTATGACTATTGAATATTTCATATTTGAGTTACAAAGCAGCAGGAGAATACCAGGCACTGTTATACAATAACTCCTCCTTTAGTAGTATCTAATATACTATAGCAGTGGCCGTGTGTCTGTGTGTATGTGAATTTTAGGCAGCTGAAACTACACATTCAAATCGCACCAAAATTGGCACAGAAATCGCAAAAAAAATCGCTGATGTGAAAAAACTTGGTCCCACCATGATTGAAAAACTTTTACTATATTTAATAAGCGATCACATTTTGACCAAAAAACGACATTCCCAGCGCCTGGCATAGGATCTCCGTAGAATTATTTGCTCGTAGCTACAACAGAAATATATTATAGCAGCGCGAGAGCTGTCCACAGGAGCAAGTGCAAGGAGCCCGAAGGGCCAATGAGCACTTGTTTGTCATTTTATGTTTCTACACCATGAATACTGGTACATCTTCAACACTATTTAAATAATAATATCAAATTATATTTTTCATTACAGCTGCAGCTACAGAATATTTTAATGAAGTATTCTTTGCTATCTGTGTTGGTTATTAGTTTTTTTACCGAGAGAGACTGTAACTCAGTGTGATCTGTTGATGAATGGACAGAGAGTTGATTGGTGAAAGAATTTAAGTTCTTGATGCAGTTACAGAAAAGAGAAATAATAATGTGTATTGGAAATGGAGAGTTGAAAGGCACAGGGAAGGCCGGTGTCTGGCGCTATGAATGTCTTGATACTGAAAAGAAGTTTGAGTGTGGCTACAAGAGGATTGCATAAAGGTGTGTTGTGCACACATTACCCTAATATGTGAATATGAGACAGATGTGGCATGGGAGTGAAAAGCCAAAAGTGAAAGTGGGATTATTGAGTAATGTGTATGAAGTGTGTAGAATGGATAGTATATGAAATAATGTCAGTTGTCAATTACTAATACAGTAGAAGAGAATGCTTTGATGCTGTGGTCATGTTGTGAGAATGGATGTAAATAGAATGGTAAAGTGTACAGTATATTTAAGTGACTTGAATGTGGGAGGAGTCATTGTTAAGGGAAAAGAGTGGGTGGATATGGTAATGAGGGTGTAAGAAAGTGAGATATAGAAGTTGATGAGGCTAGGAAATTGACAGGGGATCGAGTTGGTTGGATGAATTATGTAAGGGGGAGAACCTGACAAGGGTTTGGCACTCCATTTCTTAGTAGATGGATTAATTGTCTGGCAGGTATGTGTTAAGTGCATTTATAATGAAAAAGGAAAGAAATTGTAGAGGGTTAAGCCTTTGAGATGGAACTAGGTTTCTGGGGTCTTAATGGTGTGTGAATGTGTGTCTGGCACTTTACATTGGGTGTTTCTTTTGCTTTCTGTTTCCTTGTTTTGTGGAACCTACCACACCCCTTCTTCGTAGGGGAAAAGGAGGTCATGATTATGATGATAAAGATAATATTGTATTGATATGGGTTTTTATTTATTGCAGGATTTTAGTTTCCAAAGAAGGGTTTTTGAACCTCTGGTAAATATACTTAATTGTCAGAATGAGGGTTAAATGAAAAGAATCCCAAATTGGCATAAGAAATGAAATACATTTTTAGGACTAACTGATCCAGTCCTGGATAGAACTGTTGATCAGCAATAGGTTCCGTCATTGGTAAGTTTACTTTTCACTGGATTTTGTGCACCAAAGATGGCAACAGCAAATATTTGGCTGGTATTGGGGTTCAGAGAGTACATAACAGGACTGTATATGATAACACTGAGCTCATCCTTTGTCATCTGGAAACAGCATGACAAGACTGTATATTCATCATTATTCATGATCACAATCCCAACCTCTTTTTCCCACTCAAGGACTGCATGAGATAGGATTCAGAAAGCTAGAAAACTTAAAGCACAGGAGATGGAGAAGTATCAGTGATATGGGCCAGACACTCGTTCACATCATTCAGGCCCCTGGAATGTTGGCTTTCCTTCACAGGCCTAACCATCTGCTTTTTTTTTTTTTTTTTTTTTTTTTTTTTTAGGTACGTTATGATCAGTTCCCTGATAGATTACCTTCAACAGAACATGGTGAAGATGACATTTTGTCTGAGGTTCACTATGAGTTGTCACTGTTGGTTGGGCAGTTGCAAAGCTTGGATCAGTTGGATGAGGTGGCTGAGGACCTTGGGGAGGAGGAGAAGCCTGTCACCCTTCGTGCCTCTGACAGATTCAACCTGAAGGAAGTATGTTGCATGTGATAAAGCTGTGTCAACTTTCATTATGCTTGATTACCCATGTGTAAGTCAAATGAAAGATTGTAGTGTTGCATCATTACCCATCTACAGTCACTGTGCTGCTTTCATGTGACAACACTGAGTGATAAATGGTATTGTTTAGGCCAGGAAACCATTTATTACAATGGACTGTAACTATATAACCAAATTAATCCTTGATGGTGTTATAACCAAATTAATCCTTGATGGTGTAGTGGGTTAAGGCATTCCAACTGGATGTTACCTGTAAAGATTTACATCTAAGGGGTGGTTGGAGTTTATTGTTCACACAATACCACTCAGAGGCTGGCAACTAGGCATTTACCCTGTTATCTTATACACCTGATGGGGCAGTAAAGGACTGAATAGATAATACACACTTCTAAGACGATACAATAGCAGAGGTTTAATCATTAGCAAAATACCTAGAGAAAGCTATAAAACAAACACAGCAATGTTAATATCACAAGGTCACTTCTGCCAAAAGTTAAAACTGAATAAACCCATGTTTTTTAAGATAGTACTGTAATAGACAAAAGGAGGATAAGCCAGAAGCATTATAACATATGCTGCCAGAAATAACTCATAAATAAGCTAAAGTTCTGCCAAATTGAGAGTAAAAAAAGCTGTCCAGTTAGAACAGTGCATATATGGTTATAAGCTGTCTGCACATAAGTTGTTGTAAGCACATGAAATGAAAATGCAAACAGAGTAAACATACTGAGGAAGCACAGACTCAAAGTAAACATGCAGGAAATAGCAAAGAACCAAGAAGAGGAAGTGCCCCATTTATACTGCTGCAAGAATAAATGAATGGTGAAGCAGTAGTATGATCATGAGGGGGGTAGGGACAATCATCAAAGTCTTACAACACAGAAGAGCAAAATCGCCCTCTCCTACCTGCCGGTAGTTCACAGGCTCTTGCTGAAGTGGAGAGAATATCCCAAGATGGTGTTAGATTTGAAAGCTCTCAACAAGAAACCATATGGGCAATTCAAGTGTCTTAGCTTCAAAGTGGAAAAGTTGAGTAACTTTACTCCTCAGACTAGTTATGAATAGTGTACAGCTGTTTAGTATGTGACTGTAGGTATGGTTCAGGATATGCAGTACAGTGTAGTAGTACATTTATCATTATTCTAACTCTTACCCAATAGTAAGATTAAAAAATATATATATATATATATACAGTTTACTGTGACATACACTGTACCTGCACAGTACTTTTCTTTTTTTTCTTACAGAAACTTCTGGAAATGGCAAAGAAAAAATCTAAAAAGACAAATGTTTATGACTCATTACGAAGTGATGTGATACAGCTGCTGACAACAGCATTCGAAAAGCACCTGCAGCCTCCATTTTCACAACCACTTCACGAGGTTATGTTCCTCAGTTCCTCTTCTAGTGTCAGGCGGCTTCTGGTCGGGATGCCAAGACCTGCCCTCACAACAGCCCTTGTCAATCCTCACCATTATTTGCAGGTAGTGCTCTTTGTCTTATATTTGATTTACCCCTGGTGCTTAATGTGACCATTGTAAGTGTTGTCTTTTCATCACTTGTTACATTATACACTGTACTGTACCACATAAAGGCATGTAATCATTGAATCTCTTGGTAAATTCTTAAATTTGAGAGGCTGACCATTAATCCCTCTATTCCTGATGAAAGGGGCAATGAAAGGTTGGATGATGGATGGATGGAGTTTTATAAATACAGTACAATATTATGCATTCATGCTATATACCCATGACATAGATCCATCCATTATCCACTCATTTGTTTAACCCGTACCATTCTAGCGTCGTAGATCTGGTTCCCCCTCAGAAACGCCAGTGATGTAGATCTACATCATGCAGCATTGAGAAGTCATTGCAAGCAACCGAAGTGTAATGGAAGGTAATAATGTACCGGTATATCGCTAACTTCAGACATTTCTCCTCTATGCTGACAACAGTGATTTAGGAGCTTGGAAGGCAAATGAGTCTTCACAGGCTCACAGCCACTCTTCTGTCTCAGCAACCTTGAAGATTTCAGAGGTCGAGCAGCACCAACCTGACGCGAGTCAGCCAACTTTCTGGCTTTTGTGATTACTTTTATTAGTGCCAGGGATCTTATATTGATGTATTAAGCCCATTTAGCCAAAAAACAAAAACAAAATCTGTTCACAAGCTCACAGGCGCTCTGCTCTCGCAGTAACCTCAAAGATTTCAGTTGTAGAGTGGCACCAACCCGACTCTGTTTAATCAGTTTTCTGGCTTTAGTGGTTAAGGGACTTCTGTTTGTGCCAGAAATCTTATATTGGTATATTAAGCCCATTTAGCAAGAGAAAAAAAAAATCCAAAATCAGCCAGCATAGAGGAGCCCCCCCCCCTCCCAGCATGGTACGGGTTAATGAAGAAATTACTGTAATTTACAGTTACTTCTTCCTTCCTTCATGCAGACAACAGCAGGGTTTACTCTCGTTCTTGAAACCAGGTATGGAATATACCATCTGCATGTAATGTGATTACCCATATTTTAACATTACAAAATGCGAGTGTATCCACTTTCGAGGATACACATTAATATTTCGAGGAACATGCTGTATTATTATTCGTGAACCAATGTTTGTAATGCTGTTGTTATTCATGTGTCTTTAATCCAGTTGCTTATGTACCTTCTCATATGAAAGCAGAAAGCTTGTCTGGGTCTTCACTGTTTACGAGTGCCCTAATCAGTTTTCCAAGTCCAGGTAGCATCCTCTTGAGTTTATTCTTGCTAATACCTCACTATTTTGTTCATACAGTATTAAGAAAGGCCTCATTTGAAGATTATGTTTAACCCCCCCCAAATCAGAAAGTGTCCTAAGCTGAATAAAATCTTTAGCAGATGGAAAGAAAAAAACAAAACTTCCCAAGGATCAATGGATTAATGCCCTAAGGACCATGGCTGAGGCCGTCATGTCTCTTGTTTTGACTCTAGGCTCATCTGAATGTAAAAGCAGTAGACTGCAGGCTGAAGGTGTACTTCTGCAGTCCACTATTCTCCATTCAGGGGATAGGGAGGGAGGTGAGGGACATTTGTATAGTTAGACAGCAGACATGGCTTGTTATATCAGTGGCACCATGTGAAGGCATCCCTTGAGACTGAGGTAGAGGGAGCCTCTTGCCCAGGCCCCTAGTGAGTTTGAGGTATGCATGCAGGATCACTAATGGATTTATATGGTAGCCTTTTGTGTGATCCTGGCTGGCAAGGTTCCAGTATTACACTGCTACCTTTTTTTTCTTTCTTTTCTAATGCATGGAAGAAGGAACCAAATGCCAGGAGCCCACAAATTGTTCCCTCTAAGAAAAAACAAAAACAAGATAAGAGAGAGCCAAATTCAAGATCCATTCATATCGAGATGCCTGGACACACTGTTTGAAAGACTGGAAATCATAGGCAGTTGGAAATATAGACAGAGGGAGAGTTCCAGAGTTGACCTGTTGCATACAGGAACGACTGGGAGTAACAGTTAATTCTTGCATTAGAGAGTTGGATAGGAAAGGGCCGAGAGTTCGTTGCTAGATAGGTGCTGCATGCCCGCTGTAGTGGTGGAGGGAATGCAAGCAGACAATTCAGAGGAGCAGTGACCACCGAAGTAGTCATAGAAGAGAGATGAAGATCCAGAAGTGCAGCGAAGAAACAGAGATTAAAGGGAGCCAGTAAGAGCAGAGTTAATGAAATGAAAAGCCTTTAACTCCACCTTGCTGAGAAGAACTGTATATATAGGAAGCCTAAGGGGACAGTTTGGAAATTATTATTTATGCCAGACTCGATCAAAAGCCTTTGAGATGTCAAGTGCAATGGCAAAGCTTTTGCCAAAGTCCTGAAAGGAGGATGACCAGGAATCTGAAACTTAGGTGAGAAGGTGCTAGTGGAGTGTCCCTGACAGAACCCATACTGGCTATCAGAAAGAAGGTTGTGATAGGAAAGATGCTTAAAAAATTTTTTAGTTAATAGATTTGAAAACCTTTGAAACACAGGATATGAAAGCAATTGGGTGACAGTTAAAGGGATGGGAATGGTCACCCTTCTTTGGGACAGGCTGAATGAGAGCAAACTTCCAGCAAGAATTCCGGAAAGGTTCAAGTTGACAGGCAAAGGTGTAAGAGTTTACCTAGGCAGGATGTAAGCACAGAAGCACAGTTCTTGAGGACAATAGAAAGGACTCCATCGGGCCCATATGCCTTGTTAGTATTGAGACCAGTGATGGCAGAAAATACATCCATTTAAGAAATTTTAACATCAGCCATGGGGAAGTCAGAGAGGGGAAGTGGTGAAGGAATAACACATCTAAGGTGAAATTGGAGGAGAAAGTCTGAGTGAAAAATTCTGCTTTATCAGTTGAAGAAATAGCTACTGAGTCATCAGAGTGGAAAAGAGAAGGAAGGGTGGACAGGTAGTTTCATGTTTATGTTCATTGTTTTCCATGAACTTACGGAGGTGTAGGTGTCTCTGGATAACTGAAGACTCTTATGATCTGCAGACCATTGGTCATAGCCACTAGAATGAGGACATTCTACCTGAAATGTAGAGGTGTAGGTGGATGAGCTGTGTTTGTCATGAAGGATAGAACATCTTGATATATTTCATAATTATTGCATCATCTGCAACCACACTCGTATAACTACTATATCATTTCTGTCTTGTCATTTCAAAACATAGCTGAGGCCATTAATAAACTCAAGCCCTCAAATAGTTATACTTCTTCATAAGGAAACTTGTCCCATATAACAGTTCCCATCTACCTTCACACCAAGTAGTTCTTCATCCATTTCAACACTTTCCCTTGCACCCTTCCAATAGTTTTCAGTTTCCATTGTAATGTGTGCTGTGTTTTTGTAGCTTATATACTACTTTCAGTATTTGGAAAACCTCTTGATGGTTTGTTATCCTTGACAGTTAAACTAACAAGAAGTAAAGCAAAAGCTAACAGCACTATCCTATCCATGTCACGCCAGCGTTTCATGTTCAGTAATGATATGTCACACATCATTTTCTACTGTTTTTCAGTGTGACTGTTGTCAGCTTGAAGATCCTTCAAGCATTGTAACAACCTTACCAGACATAAGTGTGGCCTACAAGCTTCACCTTGAGTGTGGTCGACTTGTTAACCTGTATGACTGGCTGCAGGCATTCATATCTGTGGTTGGTGAAGATGACGACTCTACACAGAAGAATGTAGATCAGCTATTACAGTATCCTTTGTACTTTAATGCCAGATACTAGTGTATGAAAGAAAACACTATTTGATAACTCAGTGTCACATACTAATCTTGAAGAAACCTTGCCTTTGTTTCAGGAAAATATAACCAGTTTTCATTAGACTGTATTAACTTGAGAGTAGTGTTTGGTTCCAAGCTCGGTGACTAGCTATGTAATCATGACTTGTTATTAGGGAACTCAGCCCCACGAATACACAGAGCTATATTCAACCAGAGACCCATAAATTTTTACAAGTCTTATGTTTAAAAAATTTCTGTATCCTGCTTTACAGTACAGTAGTTATACCTATAAATAAGGAAGAAAGAAAGATTAGTCTGCCTTAGAGAGGTTTTGTAGTATTGTGTGGAAAGTTTGCTTGTAAAGTAGAACCAAAACTTTTTGAAGACTTGAAAGAGGCATGAATGAAAGTGTGGCAAAGTAGCTACATGAAGTTCTTCAACCTTTACAATTTGTACTCTTATATCATACCCACCTTATTTGCTGGCGGATTCATGGCTAGGATCATGATAAAATTTACATATACCGTAGTTTTTTCTTTGTTCTTTTTTTTTTTCTTTCTTTCTTTTTCCTTAACGTGTTTGCAGAGCTCGGTTTGTTCAAGCTGTGTCTGAGATGCAGTTCCTTGGCTTTATTAAACCCACCAAGCGTAAGACTGACCACGTTGCCCGCCTCACCTGGGGTGGTTGTTGACACAACTGCATCCAAAATTATAGTAAGTAGAGTTTTTACCTCCTTCATTTACTTTTCTCTTTGTACTGTCTTGTATTGATACAACAACTTGCCTCAGTTTTGTGTTACTGTATACAGTATATGTGTTGAAAAGAAATTCATTTCATTCATTCATCATCTAATCCTGTATTGCCCCAAGAGGAACGTAGGAGCCGTGGGCTAGGCAAGTTGGTCCTGACATTTAAGTTGAGAGTGACCAGCCTCACTCATCCCTGAGTGGCATTATGTGAGCATTAAATTGCAACCAACCCTTGGATATAAACCTGCCCAGGCTCAATCCGATTGGAAAGAAATTCACAATACAAAGAAACTATGAAAAACACAAATGCCACTCTTCTGGAGTGGGGTGTGATTGTAACAGTCTTTCATTTGTGTTGCCATCTTGAGCAAGTGAACAGTAGTGGTTGTCATATATGTTTTGGGTGTGTGCTTTTTTGTCTTGTTTTAAGGCTTCTATTTCACTTCCCTTTGTGTCCTTGAGACCTTAGAGTTTCCTAGGTCACCTTGGGCTTCCTTTTGGGGTGGGTTTTTGTTTACTTGTATTTTGTACTTTTCTCTGTTATCTCTGTGTCTCTGTGTGCATGCTGCAAATTCTTGGTCTTTCAACTTAGTCACCTGTCTGTCCATATCAGTTTCAGGTTGTCTTGTTTAACTTTGTTTTAGCACCTAGAATCTTGACAACCAAATGAAATATATACATTACTAATCAAAACCAGTCATCAGGGACAGACTTGTTAGCTTATTTAGATCCTTGTACCTTAAAGCACCATCCAAGGCTACTTGCATACAAGTGGGCTTTGTCTTCAGTGATGCAAAGTTGCATCAGGATTCTATATAACAGGTCATCTGGTTGAGGATGGTATGGAACACAACAACAGTGTCTGTCTGCAGACGGTAAAAGATATTGCCTCCACTGAATGACCATCTTGGAGACCAGCATACATACCTTTGGGAATCTTGTGGGATCTGTAACTTTTTTAGTAATGGGCCCACCTCAGGATCACCGAAAACACTGGAGAATAACATTCACAGGCAACATAAGTTCTGTCCATTGTAGATCTATATGCACTTCAGTCACTACCTCCCTTCACAGTTGGACAGGTTGGGGTCTGACCAAATCAGAAGCCTTGAGAGGCCGAGATACTCAGGACTTCGTTGCATCTTGACCTGGCAATCCTCATGGATGCCTCAACTATGGGCTAGAGTTTCCAGATACTGGAAGGATACCAAAATCAGGGACAGTAGTTCTTCACAGCTCAAACAGTTGCATATGAATGCTAAAGAACTAGTGGGTCTGTTGTTTTAGCTTGTTACATTCCTTTTGGCCATGTGGAGAGGATGGAGTGAGACACTAACAAGGTGAGTGTGAGTGAGACAGAGTGGAGGAGAGGGAGGGGGAGGCTGAGGATGGTATGGAGAGATGGGGTGGAGAGGTATATGACAGAAGAGGGTGTGGGTTGGAGGGAGGGCAGCAAAACGGCTGGGGACAGGGCGATTTGTTTGTGGTCGCCCCTTACGGGATTAAGGGATCTGGCTGGAGATAGATATATAGACACTCCTTTTCAAGTACACAGGGTTCTGGTATTCACAGTGGACTCCAGGACAACAATATTCTTTTCAAAGAAACAAGGTTCTGGTATTCACAGTGGACTCCAGGACAATATTCTTTTCAGAGAAACAGGGTTCTGATATTCACAATGGACTCCAGGACAACAATTCTCTGCATTGGCTGCCATTGGTTGTCCAGATATTTCTCTCAGAAAGGATTTATTATCATGTGTAAAAGGTAGCTGCCAGTGACCAGTATATCCTCTGGGTGAAGAGAGCATTTGTTGGGGGGCACTCCCATGAAAGTTGCCAGTCATGTGCATCCTGTCCTAGTAAATCTATACCCATCCTTAGTTGAAATGTTAGACATCTTAGGCTTGACGCACTGGGAATAGGCTATTGACGTAATATACTCCTACCACACACACTTGACAGGCATAATTCTTTGGGAACTTTGCTCTTACCTGAACCCACCATTTTTTAAATAAATAGGTTTTGTCCGAGTATAGTGAGAGCATAGGAGGGTGTTCTTACTCAGTGTAGTGACAATAGAGATAGCATTCCTCAAAAATGTGCAAATGTACAGAGAGACATGATTCCTGCATGGGTTGAAAGATCTGTTGAGTAGCAGACTTTATGAAAAATAATCAGACAGTGATATTATGAACTTAGGCATGAATAAAATTAACTGTACTACCTATTATTTATTATAATTGTATATGACATTACAGTGGGAGCAACAATAAGAGTCTCAAACATTGAAAATTTCTACATAAAAAAAGGAACAATAGTATTAAGTGGATGTTTGTGGCTGTGTGGGAGCATGGTTGAAACCTGGGCTACCAAAACACTACAATATTATCACCACAGTCACCCAGGGTATCTAACTCATATTCCCACCTATATTTTCTGTAAGTAAAATACTGGTCAGTAATATTAAAAGCTGTGGATCTTTTCATTTGTATATACTGTAATTTCATTCATTATCTTCATGTATTGTTTTTAATGTTTTGGATTCCTCGTATGGCAGGGCTGGGAAGGACCAATGGAACCAGCTGGGATATCCTTAAGGAAACGGACAACATAAGCCACGACTGTTCTATATTCCGTTTGTACGAATCACCAGTTTTGTCTGTTAGCCTGCTGATCACGGTAAATCTTATACTCAAGTGGGTAGACTAATCATCATGAGGTGAGCAGCAGTTAACTTGTAAACAATAAATACAACAGATATCAAGAATTTTTGTCATACATTCCAGAGAAGGGTACCTGATTAATAAGCTTGCAGTCTCTAGTGGAATGTTGCACAGACTGCGAAGAACTATGACAGAGCAAACTGTAACAGCATTTTTAAAAATGTACTGAGGACTTTATAATACGGTATATACAGCAAGTATTTCAGAAAACAGCCATTACAGCATAAGAGTGTGAGTCATCCAAATAATTATGAACTCATTAAATAAATAAATTTTGTAAATGTTTAGATCAAAGTAAAAGTATTGCAATAATTTATAATTTAAAAAAAAAAAAAAATCGGGAAACTGGGTCATAGTACAAACACTGAAGCACAAAACCAGAGCTCTCCATCCTCAGTTTATTATATATAATTTATATCACCCACTTACTGAGTTTGGAGACACTGGTTATTGTGACCAGTATCCAAACTGCTGACCTAGTCAGTCTACATTTTTTTTTTTTTTCCACCACATATATAGATTTGTCAGAGCTTTTCTTCAGTAGTTATAGTTAAGATATAAAAAATGCATATTAGTAAGCAGTTTTTGCCAACAGAAGTAGTTAATCCCTTCAGCCTAAAGAGTGTCTCCTCTGGCAAATAAAGATACAGTACAGTATCTGGTTTTTAATATAATGAAATTTATTGATGTCTTTGGACTGACAGGGTTAAACTGCTGTTCTAGTTGACAGGAAATTGTACACAGGCAAAAACTGTGAAAAGTTTAGTTATACTCCACACCGCTCAGTCTCCATTTAAAATGAAGTACAATACTGCTTTAATAATGTTGGTACTGTACCTCCATTACAGCCTCAATAGTTTCATTATCATCCTATAATCCATACTGTTCAAAAATTATCAGTGGAAGAATTGTGTTCAAAGGAGACGTCTGGACAGTCTGTTAAATCATACTGAATCTGCCTTTGGTACTCTTCATTATAAGTACTTATTTGTACCATAATCAGTTTTACTTTATGCTGCATGTGCCCTTTAAGCTTTGTATCTTAAGGTTATGGTCTTTGCTATAGGTATTACCCTATAATGAAGTTTTTGGTTCACTAGCCTGAATAGCCTTGCTACCACAAGGCAGGTTGTAGGTTAAAAGCTACAACTATCCTGGTCTACCTGTCAGATTTTTTGTACCCTATCAGGATTACAGACTGTAAAAACTGATACATGGCAGAAGTTCCCTTATCCTAAACATCTAGTGTTATGTGTCACAGAAAGCAGCATTGTCCTTTCAACTACTGTGGTATATTTTTTGGGTACATTATTTAAGATGATTACATTATTATGCACTTGCCTTTTAGCAGTAAAGCGTCAGTAAACAGACATTGTCATATCAGGAAGGGTTGATGTAAATAAAAGTGATCAGCATTACAAGAGGACCTGAGAAATAAGCTGCAACAACCTCCTCATTCAGGACTATAGCGGAGTGAGGGGGAATATACTGTATTAACAAGAGAGAGTCATGAGGAGAGGTGCTTTCACTCCAAAAATAATTAAAATATTTAAGAGAACTTCCCAAAATTTGTAGAAATATTACATTTCAGTACTATGGAAACTTTTTTATGGAGTCACAGCCATGTCCATACAGAAAAGGGCAATCGCATGTTCCTGACTTTCCCTAAACCAGTTTGTCGTATAAATGTCTCCATTCGTGCTTCTTCTTCATCATCTCCTTTCAGAGGTTCTTTACCAGAGGAGCTATCCATCTACCTCATTTTACTATTTAGTGAATTTGGTGTGTGATCATAGACTTTACAGTTGTCCTTCATATTTAATCTGAATATATTTGGAGCTATGAGTTCCATTTAATTAATTTTCATTCTTGTTGTACAGTGATGTAAAAATGCCTCTCATCCTAATTCACCAGTGTTATGGTAGTCCTTTATGTGCCACTGCTGTATACAATTTTTTGGAATGAGGTGTAACTGCAGCTTTCTAAGGTGCCTCTGTACTGTACTATTCGTGGAATAATATGCTGGCTAATTTTACAAATCTACATGCAAACTATTAACATTTTTAGAGCAGTATAGGGCTACCTGAATTTTTGTGGCCAACACAAAATTCTATCATGCTCATTCACTGACATACATGTATAGTCTTAGTGGCCCTAAGGCAGTAGCCATTGGTTCTCATAGGCTGCAACATGCAGTCAATAAAGCAGTCTCTAGTAGGCTACCCCTAGTTGATGTAGTCAATGGCATCATCAAACTAGTCTCATACACTAACAATACCCTCTGATAGTCTAATACAAATGGACACCTCAAGTCTACAGTTTACCATATCACAATGTTTTTATATCCAAACATGTGTCTCAAACTTTTAAAACACACAATGTAATGTTACTGTGCCAGGCAAAATTGTTAATTTTGTTTGAATATGCAGCACTAGAGTAATTACTGTAATTCAAATATCCAACGGGTTCCTCTACTGCTTTAATCATTTTTTTTTTTTTTTCTAACATGTATAAGAATAGTTGTGAAAAGACCACAAGTAGATGAGCCATTTCCACCAGTATACAATTCTGGATTCCAAATTATGTAATTATAGTGTACCAGTTGGAACCTTACCAAATTTTCCCTTTTTTGAATTTAAGTGGTGTGGTGCATGAAAGAAGACAACTGCTGAAGTTCCTACAACCACCACCATGCTTTGTGGGGTTCCAAAGAATATCTCAGACCAGTTGTTGTAGCTGAGGTAAAGATTAAGAAAATCTCACCATTGCATTAAACATTGTATGAAACCTCCACCAAGGTTTTGTTGTAGCTGCCACCTCTGGGAATTTCTTGGCATGGTGATATGCCAGCATCATACGGCAGTGTGTAGATACACCATCGCAACAGTAGTTTTCCCCATTGCACCAAATCAAATGTGTTGGCATGGTCTCCCTACAGATTTTTTTTTTTTTTTTCCAGTTTTATATATTGACGAGAATAAGATACTTTTACTGTATCTTCCCCTCCATATGGTCTAAGAAGCTTTTGTGCCCAGATAAAGATTTATTATGCCTGCCAATCCCTGTTAATCATTGTATTGCATACAAACTTTTCCATAATCATGATAATTCAATTTTAGTGTTTTGCAAACCCTTTAAAAAGCAGAGGTTTCTCTGAACTGATCAATATCAGCTGACATTAGCCACAATATAATGCTACAGTGCAACACAAATCCTGAATGGACAAGACTGTGAAATATAAACACCACCTACAATGTACTTATTTCCCAGCTTTTACTGCATGACCTAAGTACTGTAGTGCCTAAAGGAGGAATGTGGTATTAAAGGTGGCAAAACTAAGGAAGAGAAAACAGGGTTATCATAGGTAAGCAGTGAGTGAAAAATGATGAAGGAAGGGTAGTGGTTGATCGTGAGGATATTAAGGATTCTCGGAGACAGCATTATGACCAGCTGCTGAATGAGTCTGGCTGGAGTAGGGATGGTTTGGAGTCAGCAGATCCAGTGTTTGGCCCTTGGCCTATAACTGATGTTGATACTGTGAGCAGGGCAATCAGATGAATGCAACTGGTCAACTGAGAGAATTCAGAGATGCCATCTAAAAGCAGTCTGATCTGAGAAACTCATAGATGAGTAGTATGCTTATGTGTATAGAGTGACAGTCTCAAACTGCTCTGAAATGTTCTGTGTTACTGAGGACCCTGCTGAACAATGGAATGATTTAAAGTGTCTTCCAATGACAGTAATAGATTAATGTGATTGATACTGCCCAACACCAAGAAGGGGTATGTCTTATCAAGGACAAAGACTACAACTGACAAGTTGTGCTGCAAGTTGGCTAAGGATCAGGAGTTGCACAGACTTTTTCTCATCTGGTAAGAGTTTCACTGAGAAGGGACAGGGAGAAATATGTCATGAAAATATAGTAATCAAGAAGGCAGGGGGATGTTCAAGCAAATAACCTTGAACTTGCTAACTGAACCCCGAAAAAACTCTGCTCCAGACCCACCTCCCAGGTAACACTAATCGAACAATAGAGGAACAGCTTGTGTTGGGGGAGTTGAGCACAGACCTCGTTGGGTTGAGTCCCACCAATTGACAACACCATGCCTTCCCTATAAGTCAGGAAGGCTGAAAAGTGGAAGGGTGACTGGTGTTTGTGGCACATGGTACACTAAGGAACAAACATAACATGAACAATGTAGGAAACCTGTGGGACAACCCCCTGGTGGTTGCTTATCTGCAGTCCACGAGTCTGCTTGAGCAGATAGATTTGGGTTAAGCAGCAACAATCAGATTAGGGATACCATATCCGGACAGTGTACACAGACTGGTGTGCCCAGGCCAAGGGATTCCCTGGGATGGCAGATACAACGTAGTTTCAATATACAACTAAACCTTAGGGATATTATATTTTACAGAATATTTATGCACCACTGATTTTCAGTTCACCTTTGCATCCACTAGTGGCTGGTCTGAGATGCTCTGCCCAATCTCACAGTACTTGGTGGCAACTGTAAGAGAAGCAAACCTGTCTCTTCTTCAGCTGGATACTTCTGCATTCATACCAGAATAATATATGATTTTAACTATGCATTTACATATATAGTGCAGCAAACTCTCAATTATCTGTCGTCACAATATCTGGCCCAATGCAATATCCGGCACTGCTGGCTCGACTCTATTAAAGTAATATCTGGCAAAATTATGCAACATCTGGCTCTGAAACGGGACGTAACTGGCAATTCTATGCAATATCTGGCGTCAAAGCATATCAATCGGCCCTTGAGCAGTAGCCAACTGGCACCTGGGAAAACCATGAAATGTGCCAGCCAATGAGAATGCCTGCTACTTGGCAGTCAATCAGAATCCGTCATGGAAGTAGCTCACCCGGCACACCGAGCATACCGCTGCACTCTCTTTCTTGCCCGTGGCTCTCACTGAGCAAAGACACTCTTCTGACCACGTTGCAGCGAAACCCTTGCACTGCAACTAACCCTGTGGCATCCTATGCTTGTTGTTGTTGCAAAGCTTACAGCCTGTCAGTGCTCGTGTCCTAGTGCTCTATTGTGATCCTGATATTACGACTGCACGTGGTGTAGTACAGTACAGTACTGTACTGCACAGCGTACAACTCTACCCTCCACTGATGCAAGCACTTGGTGAGTACAGTAATCCCTTTAAGACCCGGACACCCCAAGTGCCGGACATTTTGGGCGTACATCAAAATGCAAACGAAAAGCCGACATGTGTTCATCCCTACCCTAAATTTGCAACAGGGAGACGAACAGCTGTGTTTTGGCATGTAGTTCCGGTGACGTCTGCTAGAGCGCCCCTGCATCCTCTCCATGTGACTGCATGCTCGTCGCCATGGCTGCCCACGTGCTCGCTTTTGTGAATAAACATTGAACAAACTGCAATACCTCGCCACTAGACCACATGGGAATTTACAGTGTTGTGCAGTGTTAAGAAATTAGAATTCAGAGTGCAAGGGATTAAGTGCAGAGTGCAACACTGGCATGGCACAAGTAAGAACAGAATGTGCAGTGTTAAGCAATTAAAATTCACAGTGCAAAGGATTAAGTGCAGCACAACACTGGATGACTGTACATGCTTCAAGTGCACCTTCACCACTGTCAGAGCCATAAAGGAGGTGGGTTAATCTTCGTGACGGCCACAGACATTTCGTAAGCACCCTGTACAGTGCTAAATATTTTCCTTACTTCTAATTTCTCATTCTCTGGTTCCATTTCATTTATTTTATGGTTTCTGTCCCTTATTTGTGTGAACAGGGTCTTGAATAGGTGCTGTGCATGTCCAGTAGGGAGTTATTTAAGTGGCTTTCAAAGTTAGGTTGGGTTGGGGTCTATAAGTACCTGTCCAGGGGCATTTTTCCCAAGTCCCGGACGTTGCTTGGGCTCTATTATGTCGGATCTTGGAGGGATTACTGTATATATATTAGTACTATCTGTACTGTACTATATTACTGTGCTGTATCATTACAATACTGTATACCTTGCAATGCTTAGTATTCATCTTTTGCTTAAGGGAAAGTTTTTTGGATAGAAAGTCGTGATGGATTGTAACACAATATCCGGCTTGATGCTGAATGTTGAGTCGATGGAGGAGTATTATGCAATGTCTAGCATTTCACTTTGTTCAGCGTAGGGCTTGGCTGAATTATAACGGATAATTGAGAGTTCGTTGTTTACATGGGTATGGTATGTGACAGATGTTAATAACATAACCAGAATAAACTGCTACAGGCCTGTGTGTTGGACAGTACTGTGCAACAAACCTTCACCACTGTGGACTTTTTTACCAAACAGTTTAAACTTACGTCCTTTACTATGTTAAATCTGTTACCGATATGATTGAAAAAAGGTCTGGTATCTTGATTTTTCTATAAGATCACTAAGAGTTACAAGTAAGCAAAGACACTTCCTGCATTATTCAATATTGTATACTGTTGCACCCAGCATTGTTTTTGTGTGCAAACTTTACATTACTGAGTACTGGGCTCACTTGGCTGAACTGAATTTTCCCTCATATATCTGACCATTGTCCAATACATTTGAAAAAGAAAAATTACACTATACAAAAAAAAAAAAAAAAAAAGGTGGAAGCTCCCATATCGGACTTTTTGACTTTATCAAAATTGGGTCCTCCCATAATCGTCAGAATAACATTTTACTGCATTAGTCTTGAGTGAAAAGTACGTTAATAATGATGCATTCCTTCCTGTGCTATGATGAATTCAGGAAAAAATTAACATATATCCAACAGCAAGATGTGGTGCACTTGGGAGGCCTGCAACACACCTTGGTGTATTTAAATGAACTTAACGTGTAGTGTATCAAACTAATGACAGCAAGACCAACTTTAGTGTTTGAGGGAACAAGACTCTGCCTTACTGTACAGGTTCCAAACTTGGTGAAGAAGACTGCAGCCTTACTGCATCTGACTAAGAACCAGATAACCATAAATACATTTGAAGACAAAACTAAGAAGTGAAGTTCATATCAATAACGTTATTTGCTTAAAAAAAAAAAAAAAGAAAAAAAAAATCTTCACCGTGGGTGTGTACCCATCATTTCCTTTACCAGATTAATGCCATCACCAGTATATACGATAATGTTAGTCATGCTTAATGTGCTGTACAGTACAAACGAAAATTCCACAAAACTCACATAACATATTGGCAAATTCTGTACTGAATAATTTGGAGAAGACCTATGCACGTATAACCAATACATTAACAGTAAATCATAACTTTGTACATGAATTTGAAATTACCCAGCATTTTACATATGGTATGAAAGAATGTTGCATGGCACTACGTAGTTAAGTGACACAGATAGTACTTACTGCAGCTGCAGTGTCGTAATGTGGCGGCAAAGGCCTAACACGTAAACCACTGCTTGCAGTAGCCCAAAGTACTCTAGTGCTTTGCTGTCCAATGCAGTGCTTTTGTATGGGTGCCAAAAGTACCATCTGTGGCATAGGCTTAAAAATATCAAAGCAGTAATGGATCTCAGATCTGAATGATTAATTTCCAATCAATGTCAGCTTGTTAAATGCAACTTAATTTACTGGATGTACCAGTAGAAGTTATTTTTCAATTGTTATATACAGTAGTTGTCATGAACTTTATCCTGGATAAATGGTGTACATCCAAAGTACAAAATTTACAACTCCCTTTTAAGAATGACCTGCGATCTGTCATAACTACTGAATTATGTTCCGAATACATAAACCAGTCAGTCCCTAGTTTTTGTTATTCAGATATGAGACGATAGCTGTTCTGCATGTCGAAGTACTATGGACGTACAGTACTGTATTTTCCTGAGCGGCCATCAGTACTGCCTGTGGTTTCCTGGGACATTATGGTATAAAAAGAAAAAGAAAAATCGTCAAAGGCTGAAACATAGCTACAGTGCAAAGACTGCATAACGCATAAGTTTTAAAACAAAAGATAGGTAACAAAAATTATGTTGTAGCACGTAGCAAGTTCCGCATTTTTCATAATGTCATCTGAAAACCACGGTACAGTACTGTAGTTAGTTTTATCCTGCCCAAACTAGAACACCTTCTGTAGGTTCTTTTTGACAGTGAAATTATACAAAGGTAATTTACTTTTAGGAAGCACAAGTAACAAACATCCTGTATGAACATTATCATCAGCTCTGTACAACCTGAAATCTGTCCTGTCACCCAAGGATTCGTAATGGAATGTTGAAAATGACGGAACTACACAATCAGTTCATGAAAATATCAAATACAGCAATAGTAGCCTATTTTGTACAGTATACCGTAGCTTACTTCATCATTTCAAGCTATTTTGGCACATGCATCCACTGAAGTGGGCACAGGTGGATACTTTGAAGGACTGCGGCTTTGGGTCTCAAAGTTTGTACTAACTTGGGTGACCAGAGCCACAATCAACACTTGGCAGCTGTTCAGATTTCCGCATCATGGCTATGGTGCATTTTATCAATCAGCACCAAAGGAAGATTGAGAGAAATGTTCTTGCCTCCTGCTGGAACTGGGTTTGAACTTCGTATCCCTGGGTTGAAATTGTCCTGTCATTTGTACTCTTGTTTGATCCTGAGGTAAAATTACTGTAGTGCACTTGAGGCACCACCTGTGAACCGGTGATACACAAAAGTTACATTTGTACATTTCTTAGGATGGAGGAACTACTGACATGGGGCGACACTTCTGAGAGGTGAACACAAAGACCTAAAATCCTTCATAATAAAGGTTTGTCCAGTTTCCAGAGTATACATCTTTATTTGGTACTCTACATGGTGTTTAATCCAGAATTAAAATAAGTTTACCCCCTTTCCTCCTTGGTGCACAAGAATCGGCCCACACACATACTGTACATCACCAAACCATGAGCTACCATGCCCCTAACTGAAGGAGACCTTGTTCACAAGTTACATTTACCACTTAAGATTGCCAGATGATATAACGCATTGATCAGAGAGAGAGAGATACTGAACTAACTCTCCCGTCCTGTGACATGTAACACTGGCATGGGCACACACTTCGCGCAGCATTCTCATTGGCAACGAGAACTTCGTAGAACTTCTTCCAGCTTTTTTTTTTTATTATTACACCTTCATACTGAGTGGCATGTGATCAATATATTTTCATACATAATTTAAATCACTAACACAGAAGAACACTTGAAGGGGTGTTAGAAAAAAAAATACAGAAGTGATGTTGCAAAAATCTGCGTCAGCGACAATACGGCCGTGGAAATTTACCTCTAGTTAATGTTTTTTTCTTTTGATACAATGATAACCTGACAATGGCGTCGGAGACCACTGATAGAAAACGTGCAGTTCTACCATATCGAAAGGAAGGCAGAATAATACTGTAGCCAAAACTGAAACACAGAGAGGAAGGTTGCAGTACTTATATTTATATCGGCATTTGTTATAGTAATTTTCCTTCATGCATTAGTAAAATTTCGTGTGGTTACATCAGCAAGTCTATCATTCCCTGTCAGCCACGTGTGTGTGTGTGTGTGTGATTACATTGGCAGTGGCAGGTTTGTCATTCCCTGTCAGCCATGTTAAAGCGCTTAACTGCTTCAGAAGAACGTGGTATGTATGCGAAAGTAGTTTTATACGTCAGCGCAGTGTGTAATGCAAATCATATTTTAACTCAGTACCAGCACTTTAACGCTGGTTCGATTATTAATTAGTTGTACGAAAAATAACGACCCAAGAAAACCTGAGGGTTGTTTTCAGTCGGCCACAGTGTGAGAGTTTGTTTAAGAATACGAGAAGACTGGGAAGCCATCTTGGTGACTGAAGAGGGTCATGGCTGGGGCGAGGAGGGGTAAACACTCCCAGCCTCATTACACATGCGTCATGGGAACCTTCTGTCTTGTTTCCTCCCGTACACCCCCCGCTCCCCTTGCCCCTCACGCTAAAGTCACCTTTATACAACTGCTCCAGTTCATGTCCAAAAACCAACATTGCCCTCGTCTTTAACACTGATAAATGTATAAAACTGCATATAAACCAGCAATCCATGATTGAAAGTCATAACTTCGTGATTATTTACTAACACAAATTATAAGCATTCTCCAAGTCTAATGGGTTGTAAATCATATAATTCGCCTATGAGCCTCAACATGCAGCAAGAACATGATTTACGTCGACACACTGGAACGCTATGATTTTTAGGGACTGAAATAAGTTAATTTTGTCATGACATTAATTAAAGCTGACACGACAAATGTATCTGGACAAAGACAAAATTATCTACTTTAAATTACACGTCGTTGCTGCAAAACGTGAGAATAAGACTACTACTATGTGATGAACTTTCCAGAAGGGCTGTAATTATTAGACCTACCACCATCGTTAATGATCGTTCTGAAAAGGCCCACTGCCGAAGCCAATTTCACAAGACCGTTTACCCTAAGCTAAAGCATGGCAGGGGAGTGGGCAGAAGTGAGGCCCCACAAGACAATATACAATTACTGACGACGGCGGTTGTTGGGAGGGGGGTCCAACGGCCGCCATGTGCGGATTTTGGTGTCGTTACGGCGCATACGGAAGCCCAGCGGGAAGTAGATCCGTGGGGTTACTCTTGGGTGTTGCCACCTCACACCACCCAGCCAGGGTCTACCATATGCAGAGTACGGCCCACCAAATGACAGCGTTAAAACAACATACTGGCTGCTATAGCATCTAATTCTTGAAATAGCCTACCACAAATAATGTCTGATTTCCTACCATCGCTTTACTGTGTTCACAGGGTGTTTCTGTAGATCCAGCTGTTTTTTTTTTTTTTTTTTAATCAAGGTAACAAAGTGTTTCTTCGTAACAATGAATACTTACAGTAAACGTACTGACACATTGATAAACTGGCTATGGTGTGGCCGCAAGAACCCCGACAGGCAGGTGAACGAGCCTAAGGTACCAGAGGTTGCCAAGGTCAGATGAACAAAACAACCCACCCCAGATAACAATTTGGCGAGTATCCCTCCCTGCTCTCACACTCCCACCTCATACCACAGATCAAGCCGATTGTAGAGAGATGTCACTTGTGTCTACTGTGGAATGCTTGAAACGGCAAGAAATCTTTGCTGTACTACAGTTTTCTTTGTCAAGGATATTTGAAAAAATAATGAAGGCGATGTTAAAAAAGCGCACGTAACTGAAAAAGTGCAAAATGTGGAAAAAACAAATGTAGAGCCTCAGGGTCGACGAAGGACAGAATTCCGGAGTATAATTAGCGACAATGTCCAGCCTGTGGCCATCACGGCGAAAAATGAGTCGTTTCTTCACTCAGGGGTGAAGGCAGGGCAAAGCTCTCCCCCCCCCCCGTTAAGTTCCGCGTTGAGGCATTTATATATAGACCTATAGGAGGATCACTTTGAAATTCAGGCAACTGAGAAATTACTGTGCAAAATTTAGCTATTGAAAGACTGCCGGGGGAGGGGAGGATGTTCACTCTTACTTGGATTCTGCTTCGGCATTTTTTTTTCTTTCTCTTCAAAAGCAATGTGAATAAAAAAATCCTACATGAGCTCTATACGTGGTAGCCAAGGAAGGAATGAAGCCGGCCTACATCATGAGGGGGGAGGGGAGGCGGTTGGAGGAAATTCGCGACTACAGTAGGAAAGACAAATGACAGTGGGCTGTCAGGGGACCTCTGAGCCTTTGTTTTGGCAGGGCTGCCGATGGCTCTCCCGCCGGCACAGTAAACCGACCCTCTCCAAAGGCATATTCGACCTATAAGCTACTGGCAGGAGCAGTTAGAGCTAACATGAGGTAAGAATGAAACCGCGAGCCGTACTCCAGATGACACAGGAGGTTGCGTGGCACCGCTTCCTTAACGATACTTTGCACATTACACTTTCGCATTCTCTTGTATGTTTGTCATATCGTTTAATATTGACACAGTTTGCAGCAACAACATAAAAGAGGTCGCCGAGATGTAACGTGGAGAATAAATCACTAAGAGCAGGTATGAGATCTCCAATGCCACCTAGAATACCACCCCGAGAACGCACTGGTGCTTCAAACTCACACACTCTCAAGTCCAGTTCCTCCTACATAATAATAACAATCATGCTCTGCACACATCATGACTGAAATGGAGGACATCTGCAAAAGCCACCCGAGTTATGACATATTAAAGCAGGATCTATAAAAAATGTATAATACAGCATTTACTAAAAACTGACAAGCGATACACAAGTTTAAGACATTTTATGTAAATGAATCCCAATTAGGTTTACGTAAGGAAACTTAAACTATAGCGCAGAATAGATACAGATTATGTTTTTATATTATTACCATTATGGTACATATAACCAAGCTTTAACCGAAACAGCCCATATGAAGTCCTAATGCAGTACCAGACTTCCTCCACGCAGGAGGGGTGGGGGGGGGGAAGGGTTAATAGTCGGAATTAACCCTTCCATATTGGGGTGAAAGAGGAGTCTGTAGACAATATTGCATGTGAAGTTAAGTGTAGGAATGGCTAGACAGTGTGTCAAAGTCTGTATATGTCATTGCTATGAATCGACACATAGAACCACCATTTAATTTAAATGTCCGTCATGGTATGGGTTTCAAATCAACTGCAATTACTTTTAGATCGCGCCGTTTACAGTTTTCACCCAGACACAAAATTGTATGCATCTGATTTACATACAAGTGATTGTTGAAGCAGAAATCTACAATTCAGAGGCATTTAATGGCAAAAACCTTTTCTTGGCAGGAAGGAGTACTATAGACAGGGATACCGATCGTCCTGGCGAAGAAAAAACAGAAGGGGGAAAGGGATACGACTGTTGAAGGCCACAAGAACAGAAAAGAATAGGGACTAGAAAGGCGGGAAGGGACACGACAGCGAAAGTTCAAGGCGGGGAGGGGGAGGGAAAAATGCACTTCTCCCGTCTCACGGAAAAAAAAAAAAAAAAAAAAAAAAAAAAGGCGTAAAGCAGGTGTGGCCGGCGGGGCAATATAAGTTTATGGTTTATGTCCTAACTCTTTATTGTTATGGTAGGGTTGAGGCCACACAATGCAGCCCGGGTCCCTCTCTTGAACAGGTCCAGTTTAATTTATCTCACGCTCGAGATTTCTTTACCTGTTATATATCCAGACCAGCTTATCAGGAAGGAAATAATGATGTTTTACGAGGTATATCAAAGGTTAGGTTGTGTGGCTGTTACATTAAACCTCTGTATGGAATGATGTTTCTCAAGGGAACTGGTAAGACCACCACTGTACTCAGAGTAAAAAAAAATCTGGGTACCCTTCATGGTCGTACGTAATAAAAAAAAAAAAAAAAAAAATCCTGTTAGTTCGAGCACTGTCCGTATATACAGTATGACGGACAGGATACTACAACCAGACCTACAATCACCTCTGCATACGTGAGAGCTTTGAATAATATTTGCCCGGTGGTGAGGGTACTGATGAGGGAGAAAGTTATGAGGCACCGAATAAGGGTGTCGCCCCACTATGCAGGCGACCGCCCCATGACCGCATTTTATTGCTAATGTCTTAACTCTTTACTCGGTGTGTTGACGGCCGGGTTTATGGGGTGTTTTTGTCGCCTCCTCAACCCACCAGCGGCCACCCTGACCACCAAGAAAGGGGTGGAGAAAAAACACCTTGAAAATGAGAGTGACGGGGAACTGCAGTCTGGCAGAGGAACAGGGGGATCGGAGGGAAAGGTACATGAAAAAGTACGGGAAAGGGGAGGGGAAAGAAGGGGAAAGGTAGGGGAGAGGGAATAGAGGTGATGCTCACAAACACTGCTGAGCTGAACGACATGTTGCGATTAATCACATTTTCGTAAAATAAATGATATATAAACATCACCAACATATACCATACATAATATGTAATAGTGTACGCATATTACACGGCGCTGCGTCTTTACTGTCCCATCAGGAACGTATGGGCCCGTGTTTAATGTGTGCAGTTCAGACATTAAACTAGCAGGTAATCTAGCTCCCAGTACCAGAGCCTGTTTTTATAATCAAGGTTAAATGAAGCTACTGATTCTTCCTCAATTTTCAGGCAAATCAGATAATACAATCAAGACCGAACCCCTCCTGATCAACACACCAACATGTGGGTGTAGATGGAGGCAGCGAGGCAGGCAGTGGTGGAGGCCTAACATATTATCATGCAGGGGTCAGTGTTATCAAGTCACCACGAACCTGGACCCTCCTTCACTGGCAAAGCCTACCGGGGAGGAAGCAGGCAGGGTTAAGGGCTTGACTCTCGCCGGGTGTAGAGAGGCGGTCAACAGCGTCAGGACTCGTATTTATTAAGGATCTTAACACTTAAGTTTGAGACAGTTCTGATCTTACGCTAAACGATATCATTATGTTCTAAGTCATAAGACCACGACTTATTACTGGTACCATTAACTCTCTCAAATTCAGGACAACTCCATTATTTTGTTCCTGCTGGTGACACACGGTTTTACTATGCTAACGAATCACGAACGCTTAAGTGTTAACCCATGGTTAACACTTCCAGGTTAACCTCTGACATGAAAAATGAGTTCTCCTACCGGTTTGAAAGAAATTCAGAATCATGTTTTCTCCCTAGTATTCACTTTAGTTCGGTTGCGAAGTTATTGGTACTTGTACTAGAGAATAAACACAATCTAGATTCAAGAAAGTACATGAGTACTGTCGTAGCACCACAAGGGGCCGCTTCGCCATAAAAAGTTCTTCCCCTCCAAAAAACTGTGTTTGAAGGGGATCGGGCGGAAACTGCAGGGTGGAAGGCAGGCAGGGAGGGGCCTCTTGCTTTCATTTGATCTCCCTCTCTTCTTCACCCTCCCCACCCCTGGTCGACCACGCACTTCACTGCCAAATTTTATTCTCTAAACTGCAGCCAGCACGTCCGAAGACATCAATGCCACAAGCCATTCCAGTTTGACGGCTATTTCCAGCACCAGACTTAAACCACACGTACAAGCCATTGATACTGTCATGACTAACTCAAATTTTCCAGCGCTACCTTACAGTCTGTCATGGGTGTTATATGTCTTGGCAGAGAACTCGAAGCCAGTGAAGGCATGTTCGTACGCGGCATGAGTCAGCTGATCGAGAGGGGAAATTCAGAGGTGTGTGTGTGTGTCACTCACACGTTAATAGAAATTTTAATTTGCGAGGCGTATATACAGCATAGAGAAAGATTCATTATAGTTAATTAATTTTGAGAAATGTACGAAAAATGAGAGAAAAAAAAAGTGAGGTTGGGCGGCACACGGGGAGGCCTACGTCTGGTCTAAGTGGATGCAGGGGGAAAATCAATAGCATGAATTTCCGTATTGATCAAACGCTGGAAATAGGAGTTTCAATTCCTTCTCGTCCAATATATATTCAGCAACGCCAGCTACACACACACACACACACACACACACACACACACGAGGTTCATTTACAAATCGCATATACTCGTACTAACCAACAAATTACTTTACAAAACAAACTTTTTCAATCTAGCTTCAGCCATCGACAATCCATCGTAGAAACAAGTTACCCTAAACATTTAGCAATGGCCAGTTACAAGGAAAGTTACTCGGATGATTTAGTTACATTAGTTCAGTCTGACTCAAAATTACGGGTGTCTATGCAACCCCAGATAACTAGGAGACTTGGACACTTGTGAAGGCAAATGGTGAAAAATTAGGAAAAAAATACTGTTACAAAATCCTACCTACCTACCTATTGCCAAACGCCATAATCCCGTAAGGGGTGGCCAAAAATACAAAATACATATGTAAAAAAAAAAGTAACAAGAATGCAGCAAGAGTTAGCGATATAGTTAGGGGGTCAGCTCATGATGATGTTAGAGTTAGCAGGTTTAACAGTACAAGGTGTGTGGGCAATTCTCAAAGTCACCAGTGCAACCTAAGAGATAGAAGGGCTCACTCACTATACGAGCAGGCGACACACTCTATCACTGTTACCTCCTCCATTCATGAAAATAAATGATACCGGTAATAAATATCAACACCAACGGCATTTTAAAATAAAAACACAATAAATACAAGATAAATCAACGATAAGAATGAAATCCATAAGATTATTAACTGTCTCGTATTTTCACCATTACTCAGTCCACTCATGAAAGTACAGTCACAAATATTAATGCCGGCAACATATTAGAAGAATAATTAAACTCAGAATAAATACTAAATGAAGAAAAGGTGAAATCTACAAGAGTATTAATAATCACAAATGTAATGGAAGAGTCATCAGTGCACCTCCCAGTAGCGTCGCCTCCTGCCCCACACATGTTACCTCCTTCAGTCCCATGTCGTCTTTTTTCATTTTATTTTAGCTGATAACAGACGATTTCATTCAGTTTAGGAGACCACCCTATTCATGAGGGTTAAAGTAAGTTATACCTCACCCGTCCAGTTTGAAAAAGCCTCTCCTAAACTAAGTAAAAATCATCCATAGACAGCAAAATTGAAATGAAAGAAGACGTCACTGAGCTGAAGTGGCTAAATGAAACACAAACAATGCTGCGTGTTAAGAAATGGGAGGACCTAGCACTGGCCTCCTCACACTGCTCCTGAGGTGAAATTCTCGAACATATTTACAATCGATTCCTTGCCGTAACTTACTTAAAAAAAAAAAAAAAAAATGAATTAGACAAGGGAAATCATGCACTCTCATTTCCCTGTCTTTCCTGATAAATACGGGGTGGTCCATATATAACGCTCCCCTTCCACTTAGCCTGGTCATTTCATGCATGTTGGGAGGACAGTTCAGTCAGCGTCATCAATGTCTATCTGCATCACCATTTATCCATTCCCTATTCCCACTACTACACTCACGCCCACACCAGCAGACTCAGCCGTCCCGCAACACACAAGATACCGCCAGGCGAATCTCTAGTGGAGCGCTATTTACGGACCACCTTGTATGTACATAAGCCTTCAAAAAAAATAAATAAATAAATAAAATAAAAGCCCAAGTTACGACACAGAATTAATTGTAGGTATCTTAGAGAACAGCATCCGCGGACGTCACATAAAACATTACAACCTGAATCATCCACCCACCAACACATGCGAGGTCAAAGAGGGGAACTCCATTAGATTATAAAAACCATATCAGTTATACATTAGAAACTTTGATTTCCTCTTTAAAATTCATCCTATCAAAAAACATTCTAGGATTATCACGGAGACATTACAATAATTCTTTTTTTTCTTTACTCCCTTCAATCCACTGACTTTTTCATTCTTGCTAGTGCCAGACGATTTTATTCAGTTTGGGAGAGACTTTCGAACTGGAGGGGTTAGATACAGCTTTCATTAACCCCTTCACTACTAGGTGTCTCCTAAGCTGGATAAAATCGTCTAAAAATGACAATATATAAAAATGGCGTCACCGGATTGAAGAGGCTTAAACAGACATGGAAGGAAACATTTATCCTGCTACAAACTCTGCAGTGAATAAAACTGAACTACACACCGACGTGGCTGGATGTGGCGGGCTTGGGGTGGCAAGGGAATATCATGGAAGGTGATGGAATGGGACACTGGCACATGATAAACTAAATTCCTCTGGAGGGTCTTTTATGTGTACACTAATAACCCATTGTTTCTGTTCACCTTTCACCCCGACCCCTGGCTGGAGCAAAGTCGATTAGCCAGGACTCCACACAGAATGAAGGCCTGTTGTTCTGTTTGAGTGATAATTCGAAACTTTTCTAGAATGCAAGAGGACTAGTTCACAAAGACAGCCTTACTTAATCAGACCTGAAGAGCTTCAAATGACCACAACGGGTCTTCTTTCAGCGTGAAACCCTGGGAATGACTTCCTTTTAGTCGTGGATAAGGGCAGAGGATGATGAGAAACTATGGCTCACGACAGTCCACATCGAGACATCCCAATTGGTATACAATATGCACAATATCGTCAAGTGGGTCAATTACACACATGTCGGGGAACTGCAGACAATATTCCTTTTCGTAACTAGCGACATTTTTTTTTTTACTAGGTTTTTCCAACATGTAAATATTGTTTACATATTAAAGTTTACATCTGATACTTGCTCTGCTGACGTACCATTTTTTTATAATATAATCAAGTTCCGCACAACTGACCTACGGGCATGGAACTGTCCCACTTGACTGTATAAATACTGTATGAGTAGCAGGCCTTGCTTTACATAATAGAAACATATAGGGTAAGTGTGCAAGTAAGAGCCTCCACAGCCACATATACCTTGGGTAACATTACAACAATACACTGGCAAGTCATACATGTTCAGTAGAGTGATTGAGTCACATTGGTCGATCGATGCAGATATAACCCACAAGATACAACACACAATACGTTATGGATGAACTATATGGACACATTGTTAAAGGCAGGCAAATTGAACCCCTTCTATGCCACGACGTATATTAAATTACATTCTCGTTATCTCCAGACGATTTTATTTACCTTAGATACTTTTAGACCTAGAGGGGCTGGGTAGAGCCTTCACTTACCCATTCACAATCAAATGTCCCTCCTAAACTGAATAAAACCGTCTGGAGGTAGCTAGAATGAGATGAAAAACACAGCATCGGGCGGAGGGGATTAACAGATGGTCATGAGGATTGTATAAAACGCGGCGATACAAACACACTGGCTGACCTGACTCCCTTATCAATGAATCTACACGGACGAAGTGGCTAGACTGATGGATGGATGAATTAAGAAGTACCATGCCAAGTTTCTTCCACCATAAAAACTGCCTTTGATGTTATAGTGACTTAAGGAACCAGGTACTTGGGTTCTGGCGTGATGTCTGGTTTTGGAGCTTGAGTGAGGCTGAGGACTTTATTCCAGATGGCATGAAAGGTTTGTTAGCACCTCTTCCTTAGTGATTTATTTAGCATATTACACCTTAAATCTCTTGCATGCTATATCGCTTTAATATCAACAGTTTCCACCAGTAACATACAAGAGAATATTTATGTGTAATGTGCAGAATAAATTGCCAAGGAAGAGGTGTTACATCTTCAAAGCCGCTCACAGAATACGACCTAGAGTGTGTGGTGGCTGTCAACTTCCCGTAACGTTACTGAGTGGGGGTGCTATAGGAACTGTTAGAGCAAAATGGACGTAATAAGATGCAATGGCTCTGAGGAGAAGTACGTGTATGTATGTGTATGTTCAGCTGTGTGTGTATTTATGTGTGAAGGTGGGAGCATCCAGGAGAGGGTGACTAAAGCGCCTCGTGTATATAAAAATACTATCATTCTCAACGCCATGGGTGGAGGCGCTCTGGTCCCCTGCCTGACGCTACGGAGGCCGAGGTTGGAGGACCCTCGCCGTCAGCACTAGTTGGGAATAACAATAATTAAGCGCCTATGTCAGCGCTGACGGCCGGGTTCTGGCAGCCACGGGTAAACATGAGGCGGGATGAGGACTGGACTTGGTCGTGTTCTAGGTGGCATAGGAGGATTCGTTGCACCCTTTCCTGAGCGATTTATTTTGCATATTACACCCTAACATTCCTTCTTGTGCCAAGTATAACGTGTCAATGTTGATACAGTCGGCATCAGTAAATCAAGAGGATACTGAAATGTACAAAATAAATCGCTATGGAAGAGGTGTTACGAAAGATCCCGAAGCTACCTAGGATACGACCGATAAGGACTCGTCAACGCCCACGCCAACGCCCACGCCACCACCCCGCCTCACCAGCTATAACTTACGATAAAGAACAACACAGGAACATCGATCATAAAGGTACTGGAGCTTCAGTATAAAGAGGAACTAGCTTTGTCAACAGGGTCAATCCTCTCGTAGGAGGCGAAAACTTATTATATACAAACAACCATAGTGGATACTTCTCGATTCGTTCACAACTCCCTCCTTGTCTCCCATGGTATGATTCGTTCCATGGAGGGGCTTTCTCGCTATTGCTATTCAACACTGGCCTGGTTGTGAAGTGGAGGAAAAGACACATATCTGATACAGCAGTGTTGGTTGAGCTTCAGTTACGGCAGCAACCACTTCGAGCACAGCATCCTTCCCCTTCATGTGAGTAATGTGTGATGTCCTTCTGGTAAGGCTATATTATTAAAAACCGAGAAGATGAACATGTAGCCAAGCCCCTGATTCCTGACGGTTACTAATGGAAAACCTGGAACTCTTATATATGATCGCGCTGCACTCATTACAGTGTACATGTAGTAAGCAACGATACAAACATCACATCACATGCTTCAAAAACATTTTGTAACTGATGTTAACAGCTTCATCACGCTTTACTGTATGAGCAACTATACGGAAAGGCAAGATGTTCTATTATCATCGTCATTATCATCACATACTTCAGAAATTATCGTCAAAACTGGGGCTTGTCCATATCTCCACAATCTCAGTTACATTAGATCTATACCTGACCACAGCGGCAATGAGGTAACGGTGGTTGTTATGGAACTATATGACACCCATTCCACCCTATTTGCCCGCCACACCCACCACCACACCGACACAAATGCCATTTACTATACAAATTTCTTGCTAAGGACGAAGTATACCCCAGTTCCGTAGCAGTTATAATCATTGCTACTCGTTTCCATTGTAAGGTCTGCCAACATAGCCCTCCCGTGGCTGTGTTGTGAAGGTGTGGTGTGCGAGGTGGTTGGCGAGGCAGAGTGGAGGGTGTGGGAGTAAATTCTAGATTAAGACCCTGTATGAACCGGAGGGAGAGTCGCCCCCCTCCAACCCCACCGTGCCTGTGTGCCTGGCCTGGTGAGACTGAGAGGCGTATTCTAAGTAGCTTTGGACATTACGTAACATCACTTCCTTATCAATTTATTTTGCACATTATACTCTAATATCCTTTTCTATGTTACCTATACCGTTTTCATATCGACTTAGTTTGCACATTAACGTACAAGAGGACTGAGATGTAATGTGCAACACAAATCACAAAGGAAGAAGTGTTAGGAAATCTCCAAAGGTACTTAGCATACGGACCTAACACTGGTCAAGCCATGATCCCACCAGTCAAGACACCCAGGCACGGGGGGAACATGCGCTAACACTAACAATTACACAGTCTCTCACAGATAACTTAACCTTACTAGAGAAGAGAAAAAGCATTATAATCATAATCATCAAACAAAAAATATACCCTTACAACAATCTGCTCCCGCACATTTAAACCATCTGGAGGCATATTATCCCTGAATATATGAGTGGACACGTTGCTAAGGGCAAATATGGCCGACTGGAACCGTCTTGGAAGGTGAGGGCATTTGTTGCTTGCCCCTGCCAGACCGCGCCTGCCCTAGCCCTCTGCTGGTTATGTGGGCGCTTCTGCCCGGCGAGGCACAGGATGCCGCAACACCCATGTCTTTATAAAAACTGTGAAGTGGCTGAGGACCCGCCCTGCTGGTTGCCGGGTGTCAGTTACAGTAGTCAGTACTATGAAGAGGGTGTTGGCAGACGTGACACAGACGAGGGACTGAAGTGGGAGCTTGATCACCGGTTGTAGTTTAGCACCGGGGGTGTAGGTGCCAGACATCCACACACACAAACACACCACCCTGGTCACGCTCACTATTGCACATGCCCTGGTGTGCCGCCCACAAGGCTGCCACCTGGCCCGCCATCTAGTAGACGGGCGGTCAGGAAGGAGTACCCCCAGCAAAGTAAAGTCTTATATAATATTGCACACACTCCTGAGACGGGTAAGCCGAGGGGTTCTCCTCCTGCTGCCAAGGAGAGGAAAGATGCAAGTGGAAGGAAGGGAAAGTGAAAGACGTCATCCCTGAGCAATATGGATTATGTTATAATGGTGAGGGAACCTGTGGCGTGTACGAGCGAGGGTGTCAACTACGAGATACTTCCCCTGCTTACACACACGACACAAGTCCCCCCTGTGCCTGTCGGGGAAGGGAGCTGACCCACCCTTCCAGGCTAGGAACTTCATACCTAAAGAAGGAAAAGATCACTCCGGCTTGACGATAAGTAAAGAGGAAACAGCAGAGTATTACGGGAGAGGACCCTGTCATGTAACATCCCACCACCAAAATTCATCACCAGCCAAGTTCTCAACAGTCCAGCACTGACCAATTTGCAAGTGAAGTAAGAATTAAAACTCTCAGTTACTGACTTATATGATGGTTCTTATGTCATATCAGACGTGGAAAATGTTACGTAAAAATAAAAAATAAAAATAAGTAAAAATCTATAAAAAAAAATAAAAGAACACAACGAAATTTTAAGTACAGCAACATTGGAAAAGTTTAAAATTTCTATACAGAGGGTCGGTATAAAGGACATGAAGACAAGCGATGAGAGGGGGAGAGAGGACTGTCAGGGGTAGGGTATGGGTGGGGGCTCGCGGGTAGTTGGCAGGGGGAGCATAGGAATTCGCCAAGGTCGAAGCCGGTGGGGGGTAGTGACGGGAAGGTACAAATGGTAGTGCAAATTTGCTTGGCTAACGGACGGTCAAGGGGGCTGTAAAGAGAAACCGTCCCCGTTCCCCACTCATTCCACACCGCCTGAGGAGCATAAAATGAGGGGTATGGGATCTGGGGGGTGAAAAAGAGAAAGTTTCTATTACCCGTCACATATTTCGCGAAAAACTATGACACTTAATTATGATAATATAAAACGAAGCAGGATGATGACCGACAATCAAGAAATGTATGGAAAAAAATAAAATCTCTTGGTAGGGATTGATGTAGAGTGAGGGGGAGAACGAGGGGGAAGGGGATGGGCAAGGAAGTGGGTATTGTGAGTCGTCCGGTAGGGAGGGGTACTGGGGAAGGAAGCCGTGCAAATTTTAGGCCGGGGGAACTGGTGGGACAGAGAAAGCAAGATTAATGATCACTAAGGGAATGGGCACACAAGAGGAAGGAGGGTCGACCAGGCTGATACTTAGGCTAGTCTGTGAGAATGTATCGCTGTACTCTCCATATGATATTCACGTTCCAGGGGATACAGAGAGTTTTATATATATATATATATATATATATATATATATATATATATATATATATATATATATATATATATATATATATATATATATATGTATGTATGTATATATGCAAATTGATCACACGAGAACTGAAAACAGAGACAGTAAGTACAGTTAGTACTTTCGTATATATAAAACAGTTAAGAATGAGGGACAATGACTATGTAGAGAGAGGAAAGATTTCCTTAGATAACCAAGAGGCAGTGTAAGGGGAAGGAGGGGCAGTGGTTGCCTACCCAGGGTTGGGGCGCGAAGTGTCCCCCACCGGGTAGGTCATTACAGAGTCCTGAGATTAGTCCCAGATTGGCAAGGCTGGTGGGTCTGGTTATGGTGTGTGTTAAAGGGACTAAGGCGGTTTACACCACGCAGGTTCCAGGTGAAGAGGAGTCAGACCAGCGACACCTGCAGCAGAGACGTGTGAGAGAGTATGTGGAAGAGTAAAGGGCCGGGTGGAAGCATGTGATGGGCATGGGGCAGGTTGGCGCCTGACCAGTCCCCACTGCCGTATATATAAATATTCTCTAAACTCCAACAAGAGGCATTGGGGATGAGGCGGGACGGCACACAGTATGGAGGCAGGGCAGGGCAGGGTGCAAGGCGCCTGGATGGTGCTCAGCTGACAGCACCGGAGTCGTTGTGTGGCCACGGGGAACTGCAAGTGACGGATATGGCCTCCTCCACCTTTCACGCCCGTGACAACAGGGACTCCTCGTCATCACTATGTCGTGACAGCTTGTGGTCATCAGGGGCAATCTTTGGGGTAGACTGGGTGTTACGAAGGTAGTCCAGCTCATTCACTGTTGGTCCGGACGCACTGGATACCGCTGACATCCCTGAATAGTGACGATCACGACCACGAGTACCACCCACACTCAGGTCCTCCGGTTCAGTCTGCTCTGGTATGGAGGATTGCAGGCCTCGTAACAGGTGTGAAGGATCTACTAGGCGAAGTCCACCACTAAAGCCACCCACGGGATGGTTGATAACCCGCCTCGGGTCACGACTCTTCCGTTCTCGCCGTTTTTCTAGCTGAAGTGGCTCTTCCTCCAGCAGAGTTGCTCGAGGCGGCAGTTCTTCATCTGGGAATTCTTCCTCGTCATCGTCCTCTGCGCCGAACGAGTATGTATCAGCTTCAGGGAACATGGTCTCAACGTACTGCAGTGGGTCTGTGCGGCGGGGGTCGCCCTCAGGGTCACTGGGACACTTATGGTGCATCAGGTGGTGGCGCCGACGGAACCGTCCAAAGCACCGAAGACACTCAAAAGGCTTTTCACCCTTGTGAATCAGCATGTGGGCCTTGAGCTGGTTCGAGTCTGAGAACTTGGAGGAACATATCTCACAGCTGTAGGGTCGTTCGCCTGTGTGCACCCTGAGATGACGCCGGAGATTTGCCACCTGAACAAACTGTCGATCGCAGTGTGTGCAGTGGTATGGCTTCTCACCGGTATGGAGTCGCATGTGTGTCTTAAGATGGTGGTCCCGAGTAAACCGCTTGTGGCACTCCTTGCATTCAAATGGCTTCTCACCCGTATGTGTCCTTTCATGGTTCTGCAACACGTGCTTGTATCCAAAGCTACGGTTGCAAATTTTGCATGTAAACACTCTGTCTGGACGATTGGCTGCTGCTTTTCGGGTTGGTGTCATGTTGGTGTAGGGATCCATGCGGCCATTACTGCCAGGAGGTGAAGATCCTGCAATGGGTGAGGGTGTTTCCGACCCTAGTCCACCTGTTGTGGCCGCCGCACCCACCATGTTGGGGTGGGTGAGTGGCGGCGCCAAGGAAGGTGAACTTGCCACGCCACTTGACGAGGAGAAGGACGCCGGCGAGTGGGAAGAACCCCGCCGTCCGGATTCCAGGCTGGATGAATCAGGCTTAACAGGTGAGTCATGATGAGGTAAGTAGGTACTGGCTGAGGTGGTGGCCAGCTTGGATAAGGTGGCCAGCAGGTTGCTCTGGCGGGCTGTGTCAGCAGCAGCCAGGGTGGCATGGATGCTGGCAAATGTAGTTGAAGTGGGCGGTAGTACATTAGGCGACCCTGATGGTGGCTGCCCCAGGAACTGGTGACCTGAACGAGCAGCCGCCAGTGACGCCATTAGTGTGGCAGGATTGAAGTTGGGTCCCAGCAGGGACGGGTACAATATACCGGCGGCAGCGGCAGCGGCGGCCTGCTGCTGCTGCGAGGACAATGCCGCCAACTGTAAGGGATGATGCAGGGGTGGATAGTTTGGCAACGCTCCACCGCCACCCATGTGCCTGCCATGACCCATATGGCCGCCCAGGCTCAGGTTCAGGTTAGCGCCGCCCGTTTTGTGAGCAAGGGCGGCGCTGCCCGGGTCCTTCTCTTTGTCGCCACCCTCCTTCATCACCCCACACGTGTCCGAACCCGGGCCCACGCCTCCCGCCAGCCCTGCAATACAAACACCACTACATTACTATAAACACAACAAAACTTATATACTAATATAACAACTACAGTAGCAATCAAACGTTACATCACAGTTCTGTGCACAATTCAACTTCCTAACAACAGTTCACTAACCCTAGAGATAGAAAGGCCTATGTTCCATCTATTAAAAAAAAAAAAAAATACAAACATTCATTTTACTCTTTCGGACGCATCTCACGTGTTTTACTCTGACTAACTCCCACCAACTTACTTCAGCAATCACAAAACGTCATGTCAATCAGTCTGAGTCTAGAGACACTGCTTTTTTACGATTAAAAAAAAATAGTTTGGGGGCTGCAAGAGGCATATACGGTCATTATAAGTATACTGTGAGCGTTCTAGATTCTGAAGAACTTTTAACATCGTTTTCGAATGTTAATCTTTTCACTGCGACATTAATTTTATTTTTACTTATAGCCTAGATCCGAGCTTCTATGGACCTGCTGGGGCAAAAAGAGACCGGAAGATAAAACGAACCATCTAAAGACGATTTCCTTCAGTTTAGAAGACTTTGAAATTATTAGATAAACCTTCAATAAGTCCGCCAACGAATTCTTAACCAAAATCGTCTGGAAATACAAGAATAAATCTCAACACGGCGTTATAACACTGAAAAGCTTAAAAGTTCTGGCCTATTAAATATACTTTGTACTTTCGATTAATTTCTGCTCAGGTTTGGCTACGTTTGCTCCTTTCGGTCAAGTTAGGCTAAGTTACGTTGGGATATTTTTGTCCAAGTTAGGTTAGGTTAGGATAATTTCGGTTGTCAAGTTAGATTCTGTCAAGTTACATCGGGATCATGATATTTTTCTCTCGTCGGTAATAACACTCGTTAAGGTAGAGCAGTTCCTCCAACTCATTTCATTACATCACAAGCCACCATCACAACAAGCCATCACATCATCCATAACATCACATCACAAATCACCACCAAACAGGTTATCACATCACAAGCCACCACAACACACGTCACCACATCACAGTACGAGACAGTATCCTATGACATATGTTACATCACACCACAAAGCAGCCCATCACAGAAAGGAACTGTCGCTGTCAATAAAGCGTATACGGTTTTGAAGTATCGAACGAAGGCCAACCTAGAGAATTTTTAGTAGTTAGATAAATTTCAACAATACCGTTACTATTATTATTATTATTATTATTATTGTTATTACCGCTACATTTAATTTCAAAGAACCTCATTTTACACTCTGGTACAGCTCCGAGACGGTGCACAGGAACTTTTGAAAACAACTGAACGTTAATCCCACAGTTTCTCCCAACTAAAGGATGGGAGAGAATATTACACCCCCTTTCCCCCTCTCCCCACAACCGCGACAGCCTGGCCCTCGTGCTCTCTTGGGCCTCACCATTTGTTTCGGGTCAATTTAGTCATGACACCTTTGGGCGGCCCGATGCTGCTGCACGGTGGGGAGTCTCCATCACCCTGACCAGTCCCCCCCCTCCCCCCCTCCTCCTCCTCCTCCTCTCTCTCTCTCTCTCTCTCTCTCTCTCTCTCTTTCTGGCTACCTTTAGACCCCCTTCTCCCTTCCCCCTTCCTTCTCCATGTATCATTTCTGGTTTCTCTCTATTCCCACCTTTTGCTCCCAACCTTTTCTTCTTTCCTTTCTTCCTCTTGCGTTATTCATGGTCTCTCTCTCTCTCTCTCTCTCTCTCTCTCTCTCTCTCTCTCTCTCTCTTCCTTCCGTCTAATTTCTCTCCCTTCCCCTCCCTCCTGTCTCCTAAATTATCCCTTCCCTTCATCTATTGTACTCTTATCTCAAACTACCACAAACACACCTACCACAGCATCTCGCAACTCTCCTTCACCTACCATGCTTCCACCTCCCGCCACCACACCTGCCTCTGTTCCTAAAAATGACGGGAGGGGAGGGAAGAGGACGGAAGAGAGGGTGAGGGGAAGGTACTGGGGAAAGGGTGGGAGAAAAGAAGGAAGAGATGGTATGGGGACGGGAGAGAGAAGGGGAGGGGAGGGGAAAGAGAGAGAGAAGGTGAGGGGAGGGGACAGGAAAGAGGCTGAGGGGAGGGGACGATGGAGAAGGTGAGGGGAGGGGACGATGGAGAAGGTGAGGGGAGGGGACGGGGTAGAATCTGAGGGGAGAGGATAGGAAAGAGGGTGAGGGGAAGGGATGGTAGAGAGAGGGTTAGGGACGGGGACGGAGTGGATGGGAGGGGAAAGAGGATAAGGGGAGGGGGCGACAGGCGGGGAAAGAGAAGCTGAGGGGAGACAGCAGGAGAGAGGATAGGGTTGTGGGAAGAAGGGAAAGGACAGGGGTTTTGGAGGGAGAAGAGGTGAGGGGAGGAGAAGGGGAGAGGAGATGAGGGGAGGGAAGGAGGGAGGGTGAAGGGAAGGGCTACCGGTACCTGTGCTCAAGTCAATGGCTCTCACTCAAGGGTTGTCCAGGTGTGAGGCCTCATTAGTGTCCTTCCCCTCCCTTACCTTTCACTCTCACTCCCTTTCTATTATTCTCCCTTACTTTTCACTCTCATTTTTTTCCTCCCTTACCTTTCACTTTCACTTACTTCTCCCTCACCTTTTACTGTCACTCCCTGTCTATCATTGTCCCTTGCCTTTCACTTCCTTTTATGATTCTCTCTTAACTTTCATTATTTTTTTTTTGCGTCTCCCTTTCCTTTCACTGTAACTTTCTTTCTTTTACTTTTCCCTCTTTTTTTTTTACTTTTTTCATTGTCTCTTCCTCTCATCTTTTTTTTTTTTTCCATATCAATATTTCAACCTACCACTAACTGCACCTGGCTTTCCATATCTCTGCTCTGTAATACAACTGATTCACTGGCCTCCCTCTCTGACCTTCACGACATATTATCCTCTCTCAGGTTACTGCGCGACAGCACAAAGTTACAGCAATACCATCTCACTCGGACATCCTACACACACACACACACACACACACACACACACACACACACACACACACACACACACACACACACACACACACACACACACACACACACACACACACACACACACACACACACACACACACACACACACACACACACACACACACACACACACACACACACACACACTAACGCCTTCCTCATTCACACTTTTTGTCATCCTCACCCTTCCTTACCTCGTCCTTATGCTTATACTCACATGACGACTTGGTGTGGAGTGGGGGGGTTGAGGAGGTGAAGATATAGAGTAGAGGAGGGCGGTAGGGAAGGCGAGAGAAGGGTAGGAAAAGCGAGAGGGCAGTGGAATTAGTGAGCGAATGGTTGAAATGAGGAAGGGAGAGAACTGAGGAATTGAAAGAAGATGCACAAGAGAGTAGAGGAGTGAAAGATGATGCACAAGAGAGTAGAGGGGATGAGAAGAGGGGAATGAGGAGAGAGAGAAAGTGGGAAACGAAGGTAGGGAAAGAGAATGGACAGTGGAGGTGATAGGACAGTGAGAGGAGGTAAGGAAGATGAAGGGAAATAAGTGAAGGATTGGAAGGGTGATATGAAAGTGATCGTGGGGTGAGGAGGGCAACAGTAGAGTAGTTAGGATCTCCAATAATAGGGGATGTGAGGGAGGGACAAGAGGTGAAAGGGGAAGATGTTGAGATACAGGGGTAAAGGAGGTGTAGAAGTGAAGGGAGAAGGGAGGAGGCAGGAGGCCACAGCGTCGTAACCTTTCTACCATCGTGCTGTTGATAGGTATAAGTCAACCCCTTCTGCCTTCACTGACAAGTCCCCTACTTTCTCTTTCACCCCCTATCCCATCCTTATAAAATCCTCTCTCTCTCTCTCTCTCTCTCTCACACACACACACACACACACACACACACACACACACACACACACACACACACAGTCCCCGCCCACGCCTATCGCTTTGAAGTTTACACCGCCCTCAGATCTTGCGTACGAATCAATCCACTACGCCGACCACCACCACCACTCACTCTCTCTCTCTCTCTCTCTCACACACACACACACACACACACAACAACATACATACGGCCTTCAACACCTTCCACAGCTTTGACATGGTTACTGTGTTGTTTTTTCAGCCTACAAGGAAGGAAGATCGAAAAAGATAGAAATGCTAAAGGTTTAAGGGGAAGAGGTGGGTGTTGTGGAGGACGAGGTTGAGGCTGACGAGGATGGGTTGTAGAACGAGGATTTTTGGCACCTGTAAGTCAGAAAGATGAGGAAAAGCGTGATGAAATTTCAGAGAGGACAGAGTGAAACCTTAGGAACAATGCGACGACGGCTGAGAAGTACAGATGGAACAGTATTACTAAAGGTGGGAGTGGACGCTGATAAAAGGATGAACGAAGGACGGAAGTAGGAAGGAAGGAAGAAACAAGAGATGGAATAAAGGAGGAAAAGAAAAGTGAATAAGGATTTAAGGGAAAGGTTCGTCTCTTTCCTTGGTCGAGGCGCACTTCATGAACACTACAAGGTGTGGCTAAAAGGATGGCACCTATTTCAATTATCTCTTCAGTGGCCGAGGCGAGCATCAACGGAGATACTACGATTAACGCCACATAACTTGAATTACCTCTGAGAAAATCTTATCAATCACTTTAGAACGTTAATGTTGATACTTACTAACCGTTTCACTATGGAGTGTTTCTTGTACGCTAAATAAAATCGTCTTTGATTATGGAAAGAATGAATGTGGGCGGTATTAAGGATAGCGAGATATAAAAAAGAGTTAGAGGGAAGGCATGCTTAATGGTGGAAAGGAAGTGCCCGCATTAGTGAAGTGTGAGAAACTGAAGGATATTTGAAGGAAAGACTCAATGACCGCAGAGGAGAATAAAGGAAAACGAGGAGCAATAAACATGTGAGAGTAAGAGAACATCAACTGAGGAAAGGCTAAGGGTGAAGAAAAGAACATGGATGAGAAGAGGTGCGCCGTGAAGGAGAGGCAAGCAAGACTGGAGTGAGGGAGGGGTAGGCCTGGAGGGAAGAGTAAGAGGGAAGAACGAGAGAAAGATGGGGAGAAATAAGGAAGTGGGGGGTGTTTGATAAGACAGTGGGAGGACAGAGTGTAGGAGTTACGGAAGGAGGCAGTGGGAAGGGGAAAGGGGGGGAGAAGTACAGCAGGGCAAGATAAAGTTTGAAGTAACGGGGAGGTGAGGCAAAGAAAGGGGGAAGAAGAGTGAGACAAGAGGGTGTATAGGCAAGAGGGTGTAAGCGTTTAGTATGTAGGCAGTGGAAGAGCGAAAGAGAGGGGGAGATGTAGCAAAGGAGAAAGAGAGGGGTTGAAGTGACTGGGTGAAGTGGCAGGAAGACTGAGGAGGTATGGAAGGAGGCGATGGGGAAGTGAGAAATATATGAACGAATAACAACAAAGAGGCAGAAATAGCGACCTACAGATGGTGGGGAAACAGAGGAGTGAGTGGGGGGAGTGGTAGCCATGGCAGAAAGAAGGACAGTGCGACAAAAGCGTGTAGATGGTAAAGAAGGAGGCAGCTGGGGGGGTGAGAGAGGAACTGGTGAGACAGGAAAAAAGGGGAGGGGGGGAAGAACTGGAAAGGCAGCTACTTACAGACAAGACCGAATTGAGGAATTGTGTAAATACTTTGACACAGCTCATGAGACACCAAGGAGAAGACAGAGTTTGGAAATTGATTTGTGTGGTCCCCTTGCATAGGCCGGGTCGGAGCGGAGGGGAGCGGACGTCGTCATGGTAACTTGCAGGCGAGGGTCCGTGTGGCCGCGGGAGGAGCACCAGCCGCTGCCCACCCACCCTAGGCCTACCGCCGCGCCTACTTCCCCCTCTCCCTCCCTATCTCTCTCCCTCCCCCTCCCTCCTCCTCTCTTCTTCTTCCGCCGCCACCGCCCTCCAGCGTTTCAACCCCTCCACTCCCCTTCTCCACCAGGCTGACTCTGTTTCTTCATATTCTTATTATTCTATTCTCCATCCTTTCCCTTGGCCTTTATAACAATTTCTCTCCATATCCAATCCTTCGTTTTTCTTGGATACCATTTTCTTTTTTCCTCCATGCTTTTTATTTCCCGACCCTTCCTGTTTTACTTTACAACTCCTTACGCACCTCATGTATTCGTCGCACTCCACAGCCTAGGCCTCTGTGTGTGTGTGTGTGTGTGTGTGTGTGTGTGTGTGTGTGTGTGTGTGTGTGTGTGTGTGTGTGTGTGTGTGTGTGTGTGTGTGTGTGTGTGTGTGTGTGTGTGTGTGTGTGTGTGTGTGTGTGTGTGTGTGTGTGTGTGTGTGTGTGTGTGTGTGTGTGTGTGTGTGTGTGTGAAACGTCCTGCGTCTTCCTCCCTGTCCCACATAAGAAGGATGGAGGAGGACTGCAGAAGAAGGGCAAGTACAGCCTGTAGTCCACCGGGTTCACGTTTCAGATATGCCTACCACCAGAAGAAGAACAACAGCAACTTGATTGACTCACCCGGGTCCCATTGGTATCACACTTACATCATTGGTTCATCTCTGCTTCTTTCCCGTCTCGAGCTTCAGAAGGGCAATATTCATAACCTTGCCTGAACCTAAACGCATAAGACTGTTTATATATACTTCAATCATCATCCACACAGCTGCCAAACACCTCACAACCAACCCGACCGCATGGTAACGTGAAATATACGACCAACCAAAATTAACTGTGAAAATTACTACCCACTATACGGAGACTAACTTACCGACTTCTCCAGGACTTTTAACGGCGACTTACTAGGAACAGAGGCGGATAGTACCGATGGTGAGTCTAGAGCAAGAAGAAGATGTATTTACAATGAGAAGGGGGCAAATGATTACACATTCCACGTCCAGAATTAATAATATCACTCTCTTAGCCTCCTGAATCTGATGACATTATCTGGTTTAATCTTGGTACTTCCAGATGATTAAATTCTTAGGAGATCCTCAGGTAGTGGAGGGGTTAATAAAGGCTGTGGCTCAATAAAATCGTCTGGAAACACTGAGGAGAAAATAAATAAAACTTCTTCGGATAATGAAGGTTTATCTAACTCTTCTAGTTCGAAAATTATGTCCAAGTCTAAATGAACTCGTGTGGAGGAAGAAAAAATAAAAAGAAAAGAAAATGAAACAGATAATCACCGGACTGAAGGAATGATCACCCTCAACTGATAGAGTAACCTGATCAGGATGTTGTAACGGCACCTGAAGGAATACACACATGAGGCAACGCATCCCCAAACCCAGGGAAGGGGGTGAAATCAACACAAGTACGAACTCCAAGGGGGCCACGACAGCAGGCCATTAGTAAACTTAGAAATCGTATACACAGGTACTCCCTTTTCCTAGCAACTACTGTCAAACCCTACCTCACTCATCACGGCAAGGGTACTGTATTTATGGGTGGATTTATAACACTCATTTAACACCTAAATTCTTTATCAATATCATTTTAACCGCATTTCCCGTTCCTACATGAGGTGAGGGCAATCCAAAAGGTGAAAATGACATTAACAGAGAGGATACTCAAGATTTACTGAATGCATACGGAGAGAGTGCAGTCATAGAGGGGTCTGTTATATGTGAGTAAGAAATATCCAGAAATTACGGATGGGATATGCCAAGTAGGAAGAGAGAGAGAGAGAGAGAAATAACACAGGGATAAAGGAAACGGAAGAATGTTAAAGGAACAGAGTGAAGTGAAGAAATATAAAAAGGCATTATGGAGGAGAAACTCAAGTGGAAGGAAAAGGAAATAAAGGAGAAATAACAAGACAAACATATGGGAAACGCGAAAGCAATAGAGAAAAAGTGCGATGAGAAGAAATACACAGAACATTAAGGGGGAGACACATCAAGTAGAAAAGAAAAAGAAAATGAGACGATGAGATGAAAAGAGAAGAAATAAGATAAGGATAGAGGAGGTGGGATAGGTATAAAAACACACACACACACACACACATACACACACACACACACACACACACACACACACACACACACACACACACTGAGCCGGAGGTAAAATACACGTGGAACTGGAATGGGAAAAGAGGATCAAGGATGGGATGGGAGACGACGAGCTGGAATGAGGGTGAGCGTTTAGGAGGGGAGAAAGAGGGAGGGAGAGAGGAAGAAGGAGGGAAGAGAGGGAGAGAAAGAAGGAGGGAGGGAGAGGTGCAGGAAAAAAGGTGTGATGGGCCTAAGTGAAGTGGGGGTAGGGAGGAGGGAAGGAAAGAGGGGAATAAGGGAGAAAATCAATAATGAAGGCAGTGCAGAGTGGCCAAACTGCGATCAATAATCTACAGTGCACTGCAGGACGGCTGGCTCACTCCCTCCTTCCTACATCATAACACAGGGTCCTTCATGCTAAATCATCTCCCCCTCCCTCTTCCATCCCTATCTATGTCGTCCACCGAACTAAATATCAATGCTCTCTGTATATATACTACTTTAAAGCAATGTTTCAGTAAAACTCCTGATTTTTATGAACATTTAAACTGACACTTTAAACCGCCCAATAAGCGACGACGATGAGAGAGGATACAGCTCAGCCTCAGACCAATGCCTTAGTCACGTGAACGCGATAGGGTAACCATGCAAAAATACAATATAAGATACCGTACATTCTTTACGATTCCCGACAAGCAACTAAAATGCTTATCTGCACAAGCAAGTCTCATGCACTATGTTTTCCCTCTGAAATATTTCATAACGATGCAATGAAAAAAATGCAAGGAATTCACGCTGCATGCTACTTCGCAAAAGGTAGAGTATTAATGTTAAGGATACGACTAATTAATTAATATAGAGATACAGAACTAAGGATGAGACGCAAAAAAAATGTGTGCAAGACCGGTTAAAAAAATTGGTATATAACGATAATTATAAAGTGGCGATAAGCAAAACTGTTGCCGGTCTCTATGCGGTGTGGAACCAGAGGCATGTGCTTCAGTAAAGGTATGTGAACGAAAGGGTGAGTGCAGATGTCAGTGGCATTAGTGTGAGCTAAAGAATCTGCTGAGATGTGAACGTGCGTGAGTGGACCTTGCTAATGGGGAGGAGTGGGGGTGAGTAAGAGGGAGGAGGGAAAGAGTGAATGGAGATGTTCAGGTTGGAAAAGATGCTGTAATACGAGGAGTGACTGGGCTATAGATACGAAGAATACGAGTGAATGGAGAGTAAACAATATATGAAAACAGCGACTTCAATAATACTACGTAACAGAGAAGGATGTTGGAATATTATGTGTTTGTAATATGTTCAGTAATACGAGGTGCTGGAGAAGGGAGGGTAAGAAGTCTGGAGAAGAAAGGCATGCTGAAGTGATGTTGGCGATGAAAGAGGAGTGCAAGTAATAATGAGTGCCGAGGTAATGACTGGTTTGGATTAGGGAGGACGGGTTGAAAAAAGAACTCTGGTTAAAGACAGGATGTTGACCAGTCAGGTAAAAAAAAAAAAAAAGGTGTTAGTACAGATGTGAGGTGTGGTGTGGTGTGGCTGTGATTGTGTTGTGTGGTGCAGCGTGGTTTGGAGGTGTGGTTTTTATTGTGTGGTGTGTTTTGGAAGCGCACTTTTCATTCGGAGGTGTGGAGTGGTGTGCTATTATTTTCCTTGTGTGATGTGGCTGTGATGTCATGGTGGTGTTCTGCGTCGCCATGATGAGGTGGTGGATGACGAGGGATGCTTATGCAGGAGAGGATACAGATCGAGAAACAGGCAGTCTGGCAATATAGGATGGTGACTGGACAGGGTACTGGAATGAGTGGTAGGAAGGTTGGTGAAGGGCTAATGAAGGCTGTGTCTGACCCTTCCAGTTCGACAAGTGTTTCCAAAGCTTAATATATTAGTCTGGCGATAGCACGAACATAAGTGACTATTTCCAATTTTTGCTTTTGACTTTTCCCTCACACAATCCCCCCCTCACTGCACGCTACGGATTGGTGCTACAGAGGCGGTTGCTTGCTTGCGGTTGATGGGTTGGCCAGACACACCAGGGGTACTATAAACAACAATTAATAACTATCACCAACAGTCAACCTTGAAAATATCTCTCGCACTGAACGGCTTAATGAAGGGTGTATATAACCCTTCCAGTTCAAAATGTCCTTCCAACCTCAGCCAGAAGGAATAAAATGAATAAATGAACTGCATCTCTCCGACTCTCTCCGTATTAATGAACCCCATCTCTCTCTCTCTCTCTCTCTCTCTCTCTCTCTCTCTCTCTCATCCGCCACATTTTACCCCACCAACCCTTTGACACTGGAGGGACACTTACGGATTTTATGGAGTATAACGTCAGACGATTTTTTTTTTACCCCCAGTCGAGTGCAATCCCCCGGGCCTCAAAGGGTTAAAACCTATCTGGATTAACCCTTTGAGGACGACTGCAGCACTTAGGGATTTTTACTTGGGCTAACGCAGGATCAAAGGATTAATTAAACTTCTATTTTCCTGAGCTTGCTCTTCCTCGATTCATGTCTCTCTTCTTCTCGTCTCTTCTCTTCTCTTCTCTTCTCTCTCTATCTCTCTCTCTCTCTCTCTCTCTCTCTCTCTCTCTCTCTCTCTCTCTCTCTCTCTCTCTCTCTCTCTCTCTCTCTCTCTCTCAAATGCAGTCTCCATCCATTCCCTCAATTTCCTCCCACCAGCCTCCATTCCCTCCCCTCCAAATCTCTCTATCTATATATCCTCCTCTCTGCACCCTCCCCTCACCAATCTACTCCCCTCCCTGCCCCTCCCCCACCCATTTACTCCCCTCCCCACCTACTCCTCTTCCTGCCCCCTCCCCACCTGCTCCCCTCCCTGCCCCATCCCTTCCTCACCTATTCCCCTACCTTTACCATTCCCCATTCACAACTACCCCAATTTCTCCCCTCCAAACCCCCACTCCCCTCTCACAGCTACCATCCATCTACTCTCTCACTCTCTCTCTGTCACACACACACACACACACACACACACACACACACACACACACACGCTACCTATTTCACTACCCCGCCCCTCTCACCCCCACACACGGATCGCTATTCCCCGGTTATGCTAATGCTATGACAAGCTTAAAGAGTGGGTTTACGGCCCCCCACGTTGCCCGCCTTTCAATCATTGGGTATAAATTTTCTGGGCTGGGTCCCCGTTCCCCTGTCGCCCTGTCCTCTATAATTCTAACCCATTATCACTCTACTTCTCTCTTCTCCTTCTTTCCTTCCCCCCCTTTCCTTCCTACTTCTGTATTCCTTTCCCGTCCCCTACTGCTCCTTCTCTTTTTCTATGTCTTCTGTATTTCTCCCATCTCTATATACTTTCCTCCCTCCATCACCTTCCTTCTCTCCTTCCTACTTCTGCATTCCTTTTCTTTATCATCATTTTCTCTCTTCTACTCTATTTCCTCTTTCTGCATTTTCGCCTATCCCTTTCTGTCTTTTGCATTCTTCCCGTATCTTTGAATATTCCACCCCTATTACTCTGCTTTTCTCCTCCCTGCTTCTGCATTTCTTTCCTTTATTATCTTTTCCTTTTTCCTGCTCCTTCTTTTCTCTTCCATCTTTTCCTGTCGTGTAGTTTCTTCTCGTCTCTTTACATAATATTCTGCCTAATCTAAACCTCTTCTTCAGCGTCTCGCATTACCCAACCTCCCAACTTCTTTCTGTAAATTCTTCCTTCCTTTATCCTTCTTTCTTTTCCCCTACTCATCTTCTTGCTCTCTTCCATCTAATTGCTCTTCCTCTCTTACATATTCTTCCCTATCCCTCTATATATTCCTCCTCCATCCTTATCTCCAGCATCTTATCTTGACTCCCCTTCAAATTTCTGCATCTTCTTGTGTTTTCTTCCATTTCTGTTCTTTCCTCAGTGTCTCCATCCTATCATCTCTCAGCTTAACTAAGTGGAAACCTCGTGGGCAGCAGTCCCCCAGGCCTTGACACGCTAATCGTCGCTTTACATTCGTGTTTACCGTTATTATTTTCTCTTCTGGACGAGGAATAGGTTGGGATAAACACGACCATATGCTCAAAGATTTCGCCGTTTCTCCCCTTCATCCTAACCCCCTCTTCCAGTATTTCGCCTTTCTCCCCCCCCCCTCTCCCAACTACCATACATACTTCTTCCTGTTGTGCATAATCCTTTCCCTATCTTCCTTTCCTTTCCTTTCCCTTCTTTTTGCTCAGCTATTCTCTCGGTATTCCCTTCCTCTTTTATCCAACCAACCTCCCATTCCCTACTGTCTCCATCGCATTCAGTCAAAATTCTTTCCTCTCTCTCTTACCCTCCCTCTCTTTCCCTATCTCCCTCTGATCTTTCCTTCTATATTTTCTTCCTCTTCCCCCCACCAGTTTTCCTCCTTTCTTCGTCAAACCATCTAATTCTTCTTATCTCCATCAACATCTAAACTCCTTCTTCCTCCATCCTTCCTTTCCCTCTCCCCCCTCTTTCTATATTTTATCTCCCCTTCCCTTCACCCCCCCTCTACCCCCTCGTGTCTGTCAAGAATCCTCCAGCCAATCACAAGACGAGGTATTTCCGGCCTGAATTTCATAAGGTAAAGCAGCCAATAACGGGGAAGATCCTGACGTTAATGTGGGGAGACGGCCAATGACACGACCACACGTATTTACATTAATGCTAACGGACGAGAACCACCCAATCATGAGATAATGAGACGGAATATATACACTACACTCGTTTTACTCTAACTTGGCCTAAAATTGCCCTCTCTCTACCATGAATACTGAGTTGTAGCAGTAGATTAACACTCGACTATGGCACTAGTCACGAAGAAGTGCTATTGAAAGGATGTAGAGCCATACCATTGTTCTTTTCTAACACTGGGCTACATGAAACAAGCTACTTTATCGAATTCCGTGTTAAAGTGATATCAATGGTACCACAAAATTCCTTGCAATTTGGCAAGCTAATCATTGTATTGTTTGAACAGGATTAACTCTTTGGCTGCTAGATTAGTCAACTGAGCAATATCATCTGTGTGACCCAAAGTGAAATACATAAATGTTCCTGGACAGGGAGAGGATTTTTTGAGTATCGCGTTTCTCTGTGTCTGCAAAGGGTGTCCCTTAACGTCGCCGGGCACTACGGTCTGTGGGCCTGGGGCAGTGGAATGAGCTGAGGATCAGAATGCTTCAGTCAACATTACCGTACATTGCATTTCTTATTCTGAAAGAAATGCTCTTTATTATTTAAACTTATTTCTAATTATTTATCCACTGAAACTATTCAGAAGAGAAAATGTTGACTTTACCCCGGTTTTCCCTTTTAAAGTAAAACCTTAGTTCTGTACTTTCTATATTAGCAGGTTATTCTTGGACTTGGTTGAAAGGTGGCACTGACTGAAGTTTCCTTTTGATGATCATTATTAAAAGAAAAACTTGCAACTTACTGGAAGTGATCTTGATATGTTATGCACTATCATGCAGCATAATATCTTCTAAACCCAGAAGGGTGTATCATATGCTATAGGCTTCTCTTATCGAAGCCTCATCGCATCATATACTAAGCTGTTTATGCCTCATGGAGACACGGTGAAAACACACACACACACACACACACACACACACACACACACACACACACACACACACACACACACACACACACACACACAGCGACTAATACTCTCAAGGTACAGGCTGCCCCCATCCTGGCACGGTCAAACTCCACGCCACACTCGATTCAGGGAAAAGATCCGGCCCATAGTTTAAGTGGAATTCTGTCATTAAATACCGGGAAATGAGCAAAAAGGCGACGCTAATTTCTGTCAGGTACGATCAAAATGACTATAGTCCTTGCCAGCATTCTCGTCGGTTAAGGAAGCCCCCTAACACCTTTTCCTAAGCGGTTTATTTTGCTGTCTTCACCTTACTGTCCTAGCCTGTGCTATGTACATCCTTCTGACATTGCCATACTCTGCAGAGATAACGTACAGAAGGATATTAACCAGCCATATCCAAAAAATAAATCGCTAAGGAAGTGGTGTGTGAATCTCCTAAACCCACAGATATATCAGTGAACCTCCTAGGCCCATACGTAAACCACTGACCTCATACCAGTGAACCCTTTAAGTCCATAAGTATACCACTGAACTCAGAATTCCAGTGAACCCCTTTAGCCCATGCATATACAACTGAACCTAAAATGCCAATGAACCTCCTGAAGAACACGACCCAACCGAACCTAAGCCCAGAGGAATGGCCCCGGGATCCTGGGAACACAGGCAGCATCAGGCAACGAGGAAGAGAGTGAGGGCGGGGAGGCCGAGGAGAGTAGGCCTAGCAATAGCCTTAAGCCTATCAGCATGAGCGGGGTCTTGGCAGCACGGCAGCCAGGCGCTATCACTGACCCTCCCCCGCTCCAGTGATGGAAGGGGAGGAGGGGATAGGAAAAGGGGTGTCAGGAAAGGGGAGGAAGTACCAGGAAGAGAAGGGGAGAGAGCCAGAAGGGGATGAGGGGGTAGGAAGGAGTGCCAGACAGAGTAGGAGAGAGGGAAAAAGAAAAAAGGAGGAAGAAAGGGAAGGGGTGCCAGAAAGGAAAGTGGTGGGGAGGAAGTGTCAGGAACGGGGGGACTAGGGGGGAAGGAGTGCTAGTACGGGGAGGGGGGAGAATGCCAGGAAGGGGGGAACAGGGGTGAAGGAGTGCTGGGAGGGAGTAAAAGGAAGGAGATAGGGAGGGGGAATTCCTGGATGGGGAAGGAATGGGGTGTCGGATAGGGAGGGAGAGAGGGGAGGAGCGTCAGGAAGAGGATAGAAAGGAGAAAGTGCCAGAGATGGGAGGGGAAGAGAGGGAAAATGCAAGGGAGAGTAAGGATACCAAAAAAGAGAGAGGGAAGGGGGAGGGAGAACGAAAAAGGAGAGAGGGAGGGAAGGAAGGGAGTGCCAGTAAGAAGAAGGGGGAGGGGAAGGGCACAATGTCAAGGACGAGACAGAGTGAAGGTAAGTGATCAGACGGGGAACGGTGCTGGCAATGGTGGCGGTGAAGATGGTAATCAAGATGGCAGCTGGAATGGTGGTCGCGTAATAGTAATGCTGCTAATGATGGTGATGGTGGCGATGGGATGGCAGTCGCAGGGATGAAGAATGGCATTGGCAAAAGATAGTAGCCAGACAAGTAAAATATGGTCTGTATTTTATTATACTGAGTTTACGAGAGGCCCCTAGGGATGAGTGGCAATAGTAGTTGTTGCCTCAGGTTCAACTGATAACGTGAAACAGATGGAGTGCAGGCTGAAGCTGGCCTTCTCTGGGAGTCCTCTATCCTGTTTTCGGAGGAGAGGGGGGGAGAGGGACATTTGTATGAACAGGCAATGGATCCGTCTAATCGTAAAGGTGCCACCACGTACTTGTGTCACCACGTGAAGGCGGGATGAAGGGGTGAGTAACAGTTTCCATCAGCTAAACCATTTACTGGATATTATCTTCCTCCCACAAGACTTCTTTACAGTTTCAAAGAGTCCACTCGGGGGAGAGGGGCCAAAAAAGAAAAAAAAACAAGTTCCATTCATCCGCTTATTACGATTTACTTCTTAACGCCATCACACTCTATCATTCAGCTCGTAGTGAAGGGGTTAAAATGCCACACTTATATACCTACACAATACCAGTTTAAATAATCCCCTACATTAACCATATCACCAATACCCATGTTCCCTCATCACCCAGATATTTACCTGCTATAATTATCTTGCTATTATCCCTTATGGCGGTGTTAGGAGCGTAATTAGTGTGAAGTGATGGGGTGTTCTCTCTCTCTCTCTCTCTCTCTCTCTCTCTCCCCCCCCCCTCTCTCTCTCTCGTACTGTATAACCCACACTGACTACAACACGAAATATACATACCATTATCTTATCTTCACACACACACACACACACACACACACACACACACACACACACACACACACACATCACAGCACCCAATCACCTCTAAAACATCATCTAACTTTTAACACTCCAACGCAACACACAGCAACGCCCTCTCGCCTCAATACAACACCACTTCACCTTAGCACGATTTTTTAACACCTCGCTACAATACATCAATACAATACTACACACAACCTACACCCATCTAAACACTGCTGGTATTTTCAGAGAGAGAGAGAGAGAGATGGTACAGGGGAGGAGGATATGGCAGCTAAGGAAGAAGAAAAGGCAAGGGAGAAGGATGAGGAAAAGGGAAGGTAAGAGAGAGAGAGAAAGTCAAGGTGGGGAGACGGGACAGCAGAAGAAAATGTCAGTAAAAGAAAGGAAGAGAGTATAACTGAGAGGAAGGCGGACCATGGAAGGGTAACGAAGGCGAAGAAACAGTAAAGAAGTTGAAAACAGGGCAATGGAGAGGAACAAGAAGGTAGGGAAGTAGGAGAGAAAGGGGTGAGGAGAGAGGACGCAATAAGGAAACACAGATGGTGAGAAGCAAGGGGAAAAGAGAAAGGGAAGGCAAGGGATGGTAAGGGGAAAGAGGGAGAAAGGGAGAGGAAGACTGAGAGGAAGAGAAAGAGGAGGGAAAGAGGGAAAGAGATGGTAAGGGGAGTGAAACAGGCTGAAGAGATGTGGGTAAGGTGGGGGTAGAGAAGGCAGAAGTGTGAGGGGCCTCGAGGATAAGGGGTGAGGTGAGAGTTGAAGAAAGTTAGAAGGGTGAGACAGGGTAAGGTAGGGTAAGGAACGCTGGAGGAGGAAAGAAGGAGGGAAGGAGGTGAGAGGCGAAGTGAAGGAGGCTGAAGGAGTATGGGGGAGGCAAGAGAAAGGGCAAGCTGGAAGGAAAAGGAGGAGTTGAGGGGTGTGGGAGGGGGAAGGGGGAGGGGGTTAGGGGTAGAGGAAGGAGGAGGGGTCGGGGTGAGGGGTGAGGGAGGGAGGAGGGGTGAGGGAGGTGAGGGGTGACGGCAGTAAGACGTTGAACACTATCCCGGCCATCCTCAATAACACTAAAGTACGGGAAACTGGAGGCGAAGTGATCCTAGGGCGGGAAGGGGGACGAGAGGAGTATGAGAGAGGCGTGTGGATAAGAGCTGAGTGTGGGAGAAGAACGAAGAGCTGAGAGTAGGTGAAGAACGAAGAGCTGAGAGTAGGTGAAGAACGAAGAGCTGAGAGTAGGTGAAGAACGAAGAGCTGAGAGTAGGTGAAGAACGAAGCGCTGAGAGTGGGAGAAGAACGAAGAGCTGAGAGTGGGTGAAGAACGAAGAGCTGAGAGTGGGAGAAGAACGAAGAGCTGAGAGTGGATGAAGAACGAAGAGCTGAGAGTGGGAGGAGAACGAATAAGAACGATGAATCAAGAGGAAAGGCCAATAACAGAAAAGAACAATGGAAGGCTAGAAAATAAGAAAGATGGGTCTGAGAGAGGAAAGTACAAGAACAGAATAGAACAAACGAGGGATGTGAACGAAGAGAGAGAACGGACACTTTGAACATGAAGGAGATAGGAACAACAGAGAAGAACAGCAAAACACGATCATGATGCGACAAGGAGAGAACAAGAGAGTGACCTGGGTTAACACACGCAGGCGATTTGAGTGACGTAGACGAAACAGCAAGACAGGGGTGAAGGTAAGGGTAGTGTCTTAAGTGGTTCTGGTGATTCCGTACACCTTTTCCTCAGCGATTTAGTTTGCACATTACATATCACTATCCTCTAGTATGTTACTGATACACATTATATTAAAAGTAAAGCGATAAAAGTAAAATATAAGAGCGTGCTAGGGTGAGACATGCAAAATAAACCGCTAAGGAAGAGGTGCTAGGAAACCCTCTAATGTGGGGAGTTTCACACATGCAGTACACGGTTGACAGACTTAACCTTGTAAATGCTAAGCTTCATTAAAATATGCTCTTTAATAATGGATTTATTGGCGTGATTCTGGGGCCTCAAAGTAGTAAATAATCCTGTATAAGAATCAGTGTAAGAGGTTAGCTTTCATGTACACTTCAGTCCCCCTCAAACGGAATATGTGGCGGCAGTAAAGGTGAAAGGTAATATAGGCCAAGAATCACTTCCTTTCGTCAGGTTATACCCAACAGCGCTGCGCTTACATCAAGAATAGGCCCATATTTTCGTCACCTTAGGAGGCTGTCCAATACCTTTTCCCTTGCTTTTTATTGCGCTTATTACACTTCAACATTCATTTACATGTTATTCATATTTTCTGCTATCGACAGTTAAATTCCAAACCTGAGCATTAACAAGTCATAAACAAAAAAAAGATAATAATAATAAATAAATAAAATGAAGAAGAGTTGACAGGGTACCTTTTTAGCATACGATAATGGGGTTCTAGAGGTAAAGGACAGTGAACACCGACATTTGAATCCAAGTACAGGAAAAAATGATGAAAATGGGAAGAGGAAGACGTAAGAATGAGGAGCTAGAGTCATGCTGTGAGAGATGAGGTGAAGATGGAGACATGTGCAGTGAGTGGTAAGACTATGTGAAAGACGGCGACGAAGTGAAAAAAAAAAAGAAAGAAAGAAAGAAAGAAACTGCGAGAGACATTACAGTAATGACAGAAGAAAAAGATGGAAGAAAAATTAACACGTGAGACACAAGAGATAAAAAGAGACAAAGATGAGAGAGATTCGGTGAAACTAAGAGAAAACAAACACTATTGAACAGGCAAGAGAACCGAAAAAAGCGAATGGACGTCAAGAGAGAGAGAGAGAGAGAGAGAGAGAGGTCATGCTACTCCACTAGAACATTACATAAATTGAAAGTACAAGTGTATTAAAGGACGTATCAGGGAAGGAAGATTATACGGATGGGTTCGAGGTGAATGCAAGAAAAGGGTGCAATGTTACTAGAGGAAACGGCAGTGGGCAGTCACATATTCCACGGTAGCAGGCAGTCACATATTCCACAGTAGCAGGCAGTCACATATTCCACAACAGCAGGCAGTCACATATTCCACAACAGCAGGCATTCACATACTCCACGATAGCAGGCAGTCACATATTCCACGGTAGCAGGCAGTCACATGTTCCACAGTAGCAGGCAGTCACATATTCCACAGTAGCAGGCAGTCACATATTCCACAACAGCAGGCAGTCACATATTCCACAACAGCAGGCATTCACATACTCCACGATAGCAGGCATTCACATATTCCACGATAGCAGGCAGTCACATATTCCACGGTAGCAGGCAGTCACATATTCCACCCCCCTGACTAAAATGTGACAGCAGATAACCAAAAGACGCCCCTGATGGCATTACATGATCAAAAAATCTTCCAGTCACATCTTACTGACCCGAACTCCCACAAGCAAGGCAAAAACCATCATCCAGACCACCACCTTTAGTCACGATATATTATACAGCGATCCAGTTGAGGAACAGGCAGAAAATCCGATGAGAAAACTAGATTCACTGGAGGAAACGTAGCTAACAAATTTTTCCAAGTTAGTGCACAAGAATTTCGCGTTCATATGCATGTAATGGGTAAATCTAAAGCAAGGATGAGTTCACAGGCAGAAGTACACAAAATATCTAGCTAATGGCGACTGGAACATGCTGCTGCGAAGATGAAAATGCAGAGTCGGTAAGTACGATTAAAACAGAGGTCTTGAAAAAAAATAAAAAAAGGAAGGAATAAATCTTGGGGTAACGCACGCCATAGTTCATGTTAAAGATGAAATAAAAAATACGAGAGAGAGAGAGAGATAAAGTAGTGCTAGCGAGGCAGTTATAGGTTTGTGAGATGTAGCTATTGAGAGGGAGATGGTAAAGGGCCACCCAGGGAGGCCCCCCACACAGAGGTTCATGCATCTTTCATGGGAGCTGCCACGCGGAACAACATTGCCAGAACCCTTCCCAACCCCCCCTCCCCCCACGCTGGTTATGGCCCTCCCCCCCCACGCTGAAGGAAGGAGGGGGGAAGAGGTGGGGGGGTAGTTTGGAAATACATCTCTTCTTTCCTGCCATCCCTCCATTCAAATTTCTCCTCCCCATCTTAAAACTTACTTCTTCTCCCTCTCTTTAATGCCTCTCCATCTCTTCTTCCTTCTTTCCTTCGCCTCCTTCTCTTCCAGTCAGTTACCCCTTCTGCTCTTTTACGAGTCTCCATCCCCTTTTCCCTTCTTATTTCCTTCCCTTCATTCTTTTCCAGTTTCTCCCTCTCCTCCTTCTACCATCGCAGGAAAGGAGAGATAAGGGACTTCGGGAAATCTCTCTCCTTCCTTCATTCACTCACTGATTCTCCTTCCTATATTATTCCTTCTCGTCCTCCTCCCTCTCTTCTTCGCATCCTCCTCTTCCTTCTCCTCAAACTGGTTACAGCTCCACCAGAAGAAGGGCAATGGGAACTTCGAAAATATGCCTCTCCTTTCCTGCCTTTACTTCAGATCTCTTCTCATTCCTTTTGATTTCGTATTTTCCTTGTCCCTTCTTTTCAGCTTCTTTCTGTCCTTCCTCCTTCCCTTTCCTCTCCCCCTCCTCCTCCTCCTCCTCCTCTTCTTCTTCCTTTGCCAAGCCCTTCACTAGTTATAGCTTCACCCCAGGGAGGAAGGTGGTTCTTCCCTCTCTTCAAATTCACACACCATTCCTCTCCTCTCCTCTCCTCCCCTCCATCTCTTCCTCCTTCGCTTCCCTCTCTTCACGTTCCTCCTCCTCCATCACTTCCCTCTTCACGTTTCTCCTTCACTTCCACATCACAAGGCTCCTCCGTTCCCACTCCACCTCTTCCTCCAACCTTTTCTCTTCACTCTTCTCAATCTGTTCCTCCTCCCCCGCTTCCTTCTCTTTAACTTCCTCCTGTTTCTTTGCTTTCTGATCTTCCTGTTCCTCTTTTCCTTCCTAATTTCCTCCTCCACCTACTGCTTCATTTCCCTCTCTTCCCTTTCCTCCCCCTCCTTCCCTCCCTCCGCACAATGACTCTTTCTTCCCTTCCTTTCTTCGTTCTATTTCCCTTCAGCTTCTATCTATGCAACTCCTTAATTCTTTTCATTCTATCATCCTTCCCACTCATACTATAACTCAGTTTCCTTATATGCTTTCTCTCTCTCTCTCTCTCTCTCTCTCTCCCCCTTTCCTACAGCCTATTTCCCTTCCCTTAGCATTTCCAAACCCATTTTTTCCTCTTTAAACCTCCCCCATCTCTTTCTTCCTCCCCTGACCCATTCTTACTGCTCGATCACCCTTTACTTTCCCCTTTTCCATGGGTTTCTCTCTCTCTCTCTCTCTCTCTCTCTCTCTCTCTCTCTCTCTCTCTCTCTCTCTCTCTCTCTCTCTCTCTCAATTGTGTTGTCCTCACTTCCCAGTTTTTTTATTCCTTTCCTTTTCCTTTCCACTTCTTGCTTCATCATCTCTCTCTCTCTCTCTCTCTCTCTCTCTCTCTCTCTCTCTCTCTTACTCATTCCACTCCTCTCCCCTTCTCCATCTTTCACTCTTACCTCAAATCCCACCATGTGACCGTCCTTCCCTTCTCACTTTCTCACTCTCTCAAATTTTCCTTGTCTTCAACATATACATTTTCTTTTTCTTAGCACTTGGTTTTGGTATAAGAATAATATGTGAGAAACCAGAGCACACACACACACACACACACACGCTCTCTCTCTCTCTCTCTCTCTCTCTCTCTCTCAATTCAAAGGGTTTTTCTCGTTAGTTTTCCACTGCTTTCTCTCCCTTTCCCATCTATTCTTGCACCTTCACTTCTCTCTCTCTCTCTCTCTCTCTCTCTCTCTCTCTCTCTCTCTCTCTCTCTCTCTCTCTCTCTCTCTCTCTCTCTTCCTCACCCAGCCCTACAGACACGCACCCTAACAGCGACAGGAACAGCCAATAACAAGGTTGAGCTGGAACACAAGCACCAGCCAATAGGATATCCCTTTATCGCTACCCGTGCCACATATACAAGTAGGGGAGACTAGTGTGGATGTTGCTTGCTGCCTCTAAGGTGTTCCGTGTTCCATTCTCAATCACTTAACATGGCCTAAAATTGCTACTGTTCCTTACTGAATGCAGGGCTGTAAGTAGCGGTAGAATTTGGTGCTAGTCATGAAGAGGTGCTACAGAAAGTATGGAAAGCCGTAGTACTGATGTTGCCTACTGTCTCTAAGCTACTTCGTGTTCCATTCTCTGTCACTTAACATGGCCTAAAATTGCTACTGTTCCTTACTGAATGCAGGGCTGTAAGTAAAAGTAGAATATGGTGCTAGTCATGAAGAAGTGCTGCAGAAAGTATACAGAGTCGTAGTACTGCCTTCTGTCACTTTGCTATATTACAAGAACCTTCGTCAAATTGAGGTGAATGAACTATAACTTACAGGAAGAGCTTCATAGCATCTCCTTCTATTTTATTTATTTAGCATATAACACTGTGCTATCCTTTTATATGCTACTGATGCAAAGTCTCCATATTAAGAAAAAAAAAACGAGAATAAAAAGATATGTAGTAAAGGAAAAAGGTCTGGCAGAGGAAAAGACAGAAGATAAGCAATCAGTATGTGCCGGGGAACAAGAAAACGCAATTTAAGGGATGACAAGAGGAAGGCTGGGAAAAAAACGGAAGAAAAAGGCTTGTTAAATGGAGGCAGAGACAAAGAGGTAAAAAAAAGGGGTGCAACGAAAAATGGGAGAATGAGAGGGCGAGGAACGGGGGAGGAAAGGAAAGTGAAGAGGTCGAGGGGGAGTGGAGTGGGAAAAAAATATGAGGGTGAGGGAGGGGGACGAGAAACAGGAGATGATGGAGACAGATATAACAATGGGAGGGAATCTTCTATGGCAAAATTTTTTTATGAAACTAGAAAAAAAAAAAGTACATACATATAACGATAGGAAAGCAATGACAAGAAAAATACACACAAATAGCTAACAACAAGACCAACAGCAATGTGAGGAAATAAACTCCATATGTACCACCACGAGTCTAAATTACACTCTTCTTGGTACGGACAGAGAAGGGTTAAGGTGGATGCATAAAGACTGTAGATGGAGATAAGCGATGATTACGCCGTCAAACAAAACAAAACAAAATAAAAAAACGAAAAAAAAAAGAGAAACAATTACATGGGGAGTAATTGGACCGGAAAGCTTCAAGAAACACAATGGTATGTTGTCGTTCAAAAAAGGAGAAACTAGTATGAGATGGAAATAAAAACAAGGCGTAAAACACATAACTGAAATAAATGAAGGAGACATTTCGAAATCTCAATGAAGAATAATAAGTATACACTGGCAAGGGGATTCCTCTGAAGGGGTGGTCATAATGAAGCAATAGACGAGAGGATGGAATATAATTTGAGAGGAAAAATTTCAGCACAAGGAAGAGCACTTATAGGATTCCAGTTCTAAACGTTTCAGATGAATAAAAGTAAAAAAACAATATAGTTAATAGGCTAACCTGTTCACCGCTACGAGTTCATCCATCTGTCCATCCATCTACAGTGTCTGTCAATCTGTCTATAGCCAGATGCCTTAGTCCTAGAGGAGGCGGCCATGAACAAATCGCCTTCACACATAGCACCACTTTACTATGGTCTTGAACATGCTATGGGAAGTCTCACAAGGCCTACATGACATGTGATGAGAAGTACAGGTGTTATGTACGGTTGTGTTTATTTAATACGGTTTTAATTTGAACCAAGCTTAGTTAGATTTCATGTCTTTACCCTCATTGCTACGGTTTGTGCACGAGTATTAGGCTATATACAGGCTAACACAAAGGGATATTGCTCAACTGAATGAAATCCTAACAATCAAAGTTTTAGAGAAAAACTTCTCGAGTAAGTCTTTCTCCGCTATTTGTATATCTATTTTTTTTTTTTTCAAACATCAGACAATTTTCTTCAGTTGCGAGAAATCTTAGTTGTCAAGGAGTTAAAATATTTGTATGGTGTTACGAGTTACGACATCCACACATGCGTGGTGGCTCACAAGCCACGTGGCAGTACAACCGGGCATTCAGGAACTATTTAGCTACATCACCCATATTTCGTAGCTCATGTGACCAAATATATTTCCAGACTTTACTACAACTTTACAGACGTGCCTTTCAGTTAAGATAGTGGCTTCCTGTCGCTATTTTTTCTTCCACAGTTACGTGCAGTTTCACAGCACATCCTTGTGAACCACTCAAGGTCCAACAAATCATGTTTCCTGACCGGAGGGCAAACGCGGTTCACAACATTTACTGTCCTATCCTAACCATCAATGTAATCAGGTTTACAATCAAATGGTGGACCAGAAGAGGCAGCAGCATGACCAAGTCACAGCTTTACCTACACACATATAACATAAAGTCCCTTGGCAAGAACAATTCCTCTGGCTCGTCTGACATGGGTCAATGCACCCATCACATATCTAGATGAATGGAGCCTGTGTTACACGGAATGTGACAGTTTTTCATCTTTTCTTCCATGACGGCTACTAACATTTAACCATCCCTTTCTCTTCAAAGTGTTGTTCTCTCTAGTACCTTATTTATGAAACTGTGGTATGGGGTAAACTAAACCAGACATGGTGCCACACCGACACTTCCACTGGTGCGGTTTTTCCATAATCATCAGCGTATATTCCTGTGATGACTCCGAGGTGACCAGTGTCCCTCCTTGCGAGCCAAGAGTAAGGTGGCGGGTTGGGACCCGAGGAGTGGCGCCGCCCTGGTGGCCGCTGCCACAACCACACATGTGCCTGCCGCTACGCAACCCGACACTCCCCCGACAACTCTATCAAATCAATAGCCTCGTTGATGCGCTGGTGGGGGCGGCGTAGCATGCACCAGGCGGCCTCCACCACCGCCACCCCCGCACCGCACCGCGCAACACAGCAACCGCACACTCAACACACACCTGTTGTGCTCACCAACTTCCTGGCAACATCACCACCACCAGCCTCACCACACTGAACCAAAATCCCAGGCTGGGGGAGGGTTAGCGAGGCCAACGACACCATCTGTGGGCTCGATCCAGGGTCATTCCACCCTTGCACCCAGAGCAAGGTCGTTGAGTCCACCACCACCGCACTCCCATAAATGTCAGGTTAACTTGGTTTGCATCCATTACAGTAAAGGACGATTTGTATTTAATTTAATACTTCATAATTTCCACATCCAGATACAGCATCCACAGGCACAAAACACCAGTACAATCCATAACCCCTTGATGCAGGTGAGGCAGCCTATACTCGTTTACTCCTGCTGTCTGTAGATGCTTTATTCAATCTGGGAAGGTCTTTTACAGTGAAGAGGTCAATGAAGGCCATCTCTAACCTCTACAGTTCCAAAAGTCTCCTCAGCTAAATAAAATACTCTGGTGAAGGCAAGAATGAAAATGAGGTCATAGCGTTGAGTAGGCACTGTCAGAGCAGCATATCCGTGAGGCGGGAGGGTAGGTATGCAGATCCTTTCCGTTCTTGACGTGAAGGTGTGCTGGTCCAGAAGTACCGTATAAAGCCTATCGGTGTGAACAGTAGTATAACAAGAGGAATAATGGCCTATGTGGGCGGCGACGGTTGGATAGGAGAAGGAATACTGATTCGTTAAAGACGTAAAGTACGGAATTCCTTTGATCTGAGCACAAGGTATAGAGTGCCTATATGATATCACACGAGACAATGGATATGAAAATATGAACAGAGTGGTAAAAGGATATACATTGAGTGAGTGATTTGATGGTGAAAGGAGGTATCATATAAGGCCAAGATGCTTCTATTTGCTAGGTGAATGTGTATGAGAATTGCGATATAAAAAAGGCGAAGAACCAAGTGACCAAGGATTGAAAAAGGTTAAGAAAAGGATGTAGGTCAATGAAGAGGCACGTAAAAAGGGTTGCATCCCTTTTTTAATTAGACGAAATAGTCTCTACCCCTGCGAGTTCTGAGAGTGACTTAATCAAATGAACCAGGCTGCAAGGAAGACTCATGGTTGGTTGTAAGATGAAGCGAGTTTTTCAGAAGCGTGAGAGATGAGTGCATGAAAGTGCCTGTGTGGTTCATTTCGCTGGACACTCTCTTGATAGTTTTAATTTAGTGTCATCTTATTCCCGTTTCTGAATGCTGTCCCTCTTTGTGATCACTGGGAGACTGGATGTTGATGATGGGCACGACGATGACGATTACGACGATGATGATGAAGATGACGATTAACGGTGCTCCCAGCAACAACAAAAGGCGTGTGCTGATCAACATATAGTCAGCTTCAGCCACTTACATTAAAAACAAACATATCAGTGACATGGACAAAATGCTACACGAATCATTCTACACTCCACAGCAGACAAATTGCATCGGACACGTGCACAGAAAACTATCCAATACAAATCCCCTTCTCGCATGCCGAATATACAAAAATTTCACTTTGCACACATCGCTGGGGTTCAAGAGGAAGATACTCGGCCCGCTATATAGGGATTCCGGGTTCAACTTCCGGGTTCATCACGTGACCTTTGGGTAGAATCTGCTGGGCGGGGGACAGACTTCATCTCTGCCATCCTTCTGTTATTTTATAGTCATTTTTACCCTACCTTGGTCCTTCTGCAGCTTCATTCATTGAGTTCAGTGGCAGAATAGGACAATACTATGACTCTACGTCCTTTCATAGCACTTGCTCGTGACTGACATCATATTCTAGTGTTATTTCATTGTTACGACTCAGTATTCAAGATGAAGGTTTGGCCGCTGTACGTCAGGTTACGGTAAAAGGGGCATATTAGGTTAATCACGCGGTTTCAGGAGCTTCCTAATATGGGCAAATCGGCGTGGTGGGTCATCCTCTCTTCTTATGTTCTTTCCCTTCTCTGTCTGTTACATGGAAATTAAAACTGCTATATTATTTGTATTTAACTGTTGTATGTCGCAGTCTGATGGAATGTCTGAGGGCTTTCCTTGTCATTTCCCACCCTTGATTTCAAACCGATGCGTAGTAGACAGTGTTAGACAAAGTAATAATTGAGGTCGTGTAGCCAGATAGCAGCGTCGGCCAGTTATCTTCCCAGGTGGAATGGAAGTGATAATGGTGGCGGGGTAGACGTAGGGGTGTGGGAGGCGAGGCAGGAGGCACAGCAATGGGGTTAGGCAGAGGGAGTGAGGCAGGGTGGCGGAGGTAGAGAGGCACAGAGAGGAAACAAGTGACTGAGGAAAGGAAAGGCACGGGAGGTGAGTGATAATGGAGGGGATAATGGTGGAGGGGTAGATGTAGGGGTGTGGGAAGCGAGGCAGGAGGCACAGCAATGGGGTCAGGAAGAGGAAGTGAGGCAGGGTGTCGGAGGTAGAGAGGCACAAGGAGACAAGTGACTGAGGAAAGGAAAGGCACGGGAGGTGAGACAGGAAATTCAGGGGGAAGAGGCAGGAAAGCAAAGGAAGAAGAGGCAGGTAGGTATAGTGAAGGGCACGGCAGGGGAGTGAGGTATAAGGAGAGAGGAGTATTGAAGTAAGATAGATGGGCAGAGCAATGAGGTTAAATTAGGTTAGGTTGGGCAAGGCTGGGTTAGGTTAAGTTAGGTTAGTTAAGGTTAGGAAGCAAGGCACAGAATCAAGGTAGGGAAGAGAGGTAAGGAGACACAGCAATGAGGTTAAGAAGGGAAGGAATCACAGTATGGATGCAAAATAAGAAGGTGGGGCAACAGGAAACAATAAGTGGGGAGAGGCAGGGAAGACCAGTGACATAAGGGAAGGGAGGGGAGACTTCGAGGCAGAGCGGTGAGGTGAGGCCCAGAAGGTGAGGTAGAGAGGCAGTGAAATGGTGTAAGTCAGGGAAGGTGAGGTAAAGGGAGACAGAGAAGTGAGGTTAGGCAGGGAAGGAGGTAGGGGAACAAAGTAAGGAGGAAAGTAATTAACACTGGGGGACATGGGGGGGAGGAAAGCTAGGACGGGTGGTAAAAGCAAGACACTGAATCCTGGCTATAAGATGGAGTTAATAGTATATTAATCTCGTGAATCTGGTACCAGGAATTGCACAGAAGTAAGGCAGGGAAATAAAGAAGACGCAAGGCAAACGGAATGACGAATAGAAACAAGGCAACGAGGATAAATGAACAAAAGAAAGCAAGGTAATCAGGCAAATCTAAACAATGAAAGAGTAAGGAGGCAAGAAATTAAATAAGGGCAAGCAAAGAAGCAAGGAAAGTGACTATGGCAAGGTAAAACAGGAAGGCAAAGAAAAGCAAGAAAAATCAAATAAAAACGGCTTGTAAAGAAGGCAAAACAATACAGAGAAACACAAACAAAACAGAAAAGAAAGGAGAAGAGGTAATAGGCTCTGGAAAACACTGATAATGCAAATAAATATTCAAAATTAGGGAAAAAAAGGTAGCAAAAATTAAACAGGACAGAAAGGGAGAAGAAAAAGTTATAAGAAAAGGAACAAGGAATATACTAATGGAAGGAAGATGAAAAGTTAATATGAAGGGGAGGAACTGAGATAATAATAACGCATTCAAAATTAGTGTGCAAATACGACTAGTAGAAAAAGAAATAACAAGAATTGATGAGAAATAATGGTGTGACAAGGGGAAAACTGAGAGAGAGAGAGAGAGAGTATACCCAATGGAAGAACTGACAAAATAATTACATATTCAAAACTCCGGTGCCATAGTGCTATAAAACTAAGTAATACATGGAAGAGCTAAGCCGAGATGAAAGGAAGGAGAGAGGGGGAGGGGGAGGACGGTGGGAAAAGGAGAGCTGGGGAGAAGCGGAGAGGAAGGGGGAGGATGGGGAGGGGAGAGAGACATGCTTGAGACCAGTTGTATAGGCCTACACTATCCCCCTCCCCCTCCTCCCTCTTCCCCAGCCAGCACCCCCACTCTTACCTCATCAGCTACCCCCTCCCTTTCCCCCTCCCCTTCCCCTTCCCTTTGCCTGCTCTCTATCTTACCCCCTCCTTAACTTCCACTGTCTCCACCCTCCTCTTACCTAACTCCCTTGCTTCCTTACCCCTCGTTCTCCAACTCTCTCTCTCTCTCTCTCTCTCTCTCTCTCTCTCTCTCTCTCTCTCTCTCTCTCAACCTTCCGTGCCTCTAATGGTGTTTGTGGCTACAGAGATGCTTCACAAACTGGTACCTCAATAACGCCACGGTGATTGAAGTGACTGCTATGCCCTCTTCTGCAGGCAGTGCTGATAACAGAGCCGCGTTATTCGAGATTATGTTAAATGATAAGAAATGTATTGGTAGGGTAAAATAATAATGATAACAACAACAACAACAACAACAACAATAATAATAATAATAATAATAATGATAATAATAATCTATGTGACTCCTTATATTCATCATCCTTCTCCTCTTCATCCCCTCCCACTCCTGCTCCTGCTCCTCCTCCTCCTCCTCCTCATCATCATCATCATCATCATCATCATCATCATCATCATCATCCTGAGTCTTATTAATTCAACGCACAGTTATGATATGCTGGTGCTATAACAAAAGAGGCCAATAGTATATATAAATGTAAGGGACACAGAAAAGCGAGGGAGGGCGTCGGGCAAGCAAGCAAATTGGACTGGAATCCGCGAACGGTAAGATGTATGTCTCCCCCTCTCTCTCTCCCTCCCCCCCTCCACCACACTTTCTCTCTCCCTTCCACATTCCAGGTAATGGTGCACTAAACCTTCCCCCACCCACCCACCCACCCACCACCCTCACCATAACACATCCTAAGCCAAAATAATACCCTCTCCTACACCCATTCCTCCTCACTGAACCTGCTAACTCCTGCCCATCCTTCGTCGAAAATACCTATATCAACATCCTATCAACACATGCACACTAAATCAACCCGCAACACATACCTGTACACATTTCATCACCAACTAACACCCTAACACACATCCCACCAACACCACAATACCACCTTACCCCACAACACCCACACATCATACCACCCATCATACAACATCCATATCACCCACCCTACATAATACGAGTACATCCATACAACATCCACTAAACACACAGACACATTATGAGAAGCCAACATTCTTGCACATCATCCACCTACCCATCCACACCACATGGATATAATTTTCCACCTCCCCCCACCCACACCACTACACATCTTTTAGCTCCTTACCCTCCACATTATAGTCGTATTATTCTTCTTTCACACCCTCCCTACATCACAGCCTACTTTCTTCCCCATCCACACCGCCCAACCCACCCTACTTCAACACCCACTTGCAAACACATCCTACACTCACACCCACACCATCCTACATATACTTCTCCCAAACTCACACCATCTAATTAATCCTACTCCCCCATCCACATCCACCTCCCATACTTTACCAATCCTATTTTCACAACGTCCACCACGTTCTCCTTCCACACCCACACACTACATCCCCCTCCCTTACCCATACCAAATCTTACTCCCCTACCCCCACTACACCCCCCGCCCCTTGCCTTCCACACACCACCCATCACACTCTACTCCCTCACCCACAACGCCCGTCCTCGCCCACACCCCTATCACAGCTTCCCCTCTAAACCACCCACACCACATCACAATACCCATCCACCCCAGCCCACATCCCCGCACCTCTCCTCTCGTCGGCCCACACCGCCCATCACACCCTACTCCCCCACCCACACAACACCCGTCGGCCCCCACCCACACCCCCACCACAGTCACTTCCCCCCTGGCCCGCCCACACCGCCCACCAACCCTAGCACCTCCGCTCTGGCCGTCCGCAAGCAAATTTGGCACGTAACTGGGGTGGGTGCGGATGCCAGATTACCTCACGCAAATTTCCAACTGATAGGCTGGTTTTCGCGCGCAGTCGGACCCTGTGTTTATCTCGCAGGCCTTTGACAAGCAGTGGGGATTTAGGCCTCACCACAACCCTCACCACCACCCTCACCAGGACCTAGCTCTCTCTCCTCACTCTTTTTGCTCTATATTTAGCTCTGTGACCAAGTGCAATAACTTCAGCTATACACTTTTCACCTTAAGCTGGTCCAGATTTTCGTCCTTGTCGTAGCTCTTTTCCCATAGGTCAGTGGCAGAAAAAGACAATACTACGACTCTGCACCCTTTCCATAGCTTCAAGGCAAAGTACCATATTCTAGTGTAAATATTTTGTTGCAACTCAGCATTGAAGATGGTGAGATGTCATTTTTAAGCCAAGTTAGAGTAAAAAGTGTACAGTTTGCCTACGCTGTGACAAGGAGTTTAACCACCACCACCACCACCTCCTGGCCTTAGCTCTTTTCTCACTCGCTCTTCTCTATATTTAGCTTTCTGTGACCAAGTGCAGCAAGTTTTCCTGTATATATATAAACTTGACAAGAAGTTTTGCTGATCATAACCGGAACGAATGTCACCGGAGGTATACCTGCGGCACATGGACATGATATGGTTACCTATATATAGTTCAAACGTGACTCTCTCAGCGGGAGTATTTCCTTTAACTGGATAATCAACGACTAACCTTAAAAGAAAATAACAAAACCAATATCCTAACATTACAGAAAGAATCCTATGCTACGGTTTCGTTCGCATCCTTCCCCTGATTCAGTGTAATAACTCCTACTTCACGAAACGAAACGAAACTTTACTCACTACCCTATCATTACAGAACGAATCCTATGTTACAGTTTCGTCAGCATGCTCTCCCTTGTTCAATGTACGACTCCTCCTTCACATTTAACACTAACTGATTAGCTATTTGTCACACCTTCGAACCCTACCTAGCGACCTTCACCTTCCGTACTCATCTCATTCTCGATATTTTCCACTAGTTAATCCTTTTTGTTCTAATTTGGTCTAAAAATGTCATCTCTCCATCTTGAATACTGAGTTCTGACTGTAGATTAACACTAGAATATGGTGCTAGTCACGAAGAAGTGCTATGGCAAGCCCTTATCATTGCTGAGCTACGTGAAATAAGTTGCTGAAAAGACGAAAATCGGGGCCAAGTTAGGGTAAAAGAAGTGTAGTTTATATCTATAGTTTATATATAAGTAGTTTATGAAGTTTACATATTTCAACATCAAAATAGCCTAGATTACAATAATAATAATAATAATAATAATAATAATAATAATAATAATAATAACACCCGAATATTAACGTGTCAAAGAACTAGAGAAGGAAGAATTGCTACGTAGGTTGTGGAGGGTACCAAACACCTTTTCTTGAGTTACTTTTTTTTTTTTTGTTTATTACGCCTTACCGCCCTTGCCCGTGTTACATAAATCATTCTAATATCGCCATACTTTGCATAGATAACATGCAAAAGGACTAGCCGTATACAAAAATAAATCGCAAGGGAAGAGGTGCTAGGGCTTACCCGACGAGAACACGGCTTGTAGTTTGCATCCAATGAGAACAGGATTTTGTTTATTTACGTTCTGTTTATTTATTTATTTATTTATTTATATATTTACATGCTTATTAAAGTCTCTGGACCACTCACGCCACCTATCACTTCTCATCTCCCTACAGAAAACGGGGGTCAACCTGCAACACTATCCAATCTATTTTACCTCCATACCTCTCACCTGCAGCGTCATAAGTATACATTGTCAACTTTTAAACTGTCTAAAACCGTCATCTCTTTTTCTTGAATGCTGAGCTATGACAAGAGATCAGAATATGCAGCCAGTCTCCAAGTGCTGTGGAAAAACTGTACAGTTCTAACAGATCGTGGTGTCTTCTGCCAATGAACTACGTGAAATAAGCTGCAAAAGAATGAATTGTAGTAAAGTGCCTCAGTATTTTTGGGCAACTGAGGGCAAGACAGCAAAATAATGAGTGAATTATGGACTTAATGGTATAGCTTAGTCTTAACGTGAGGCCTTAAACCCATTATTTTGAGAGCTTCCCCTATGCATGCGCTGATTATAGCCGCCCAATGGTAACAACAAGAGAAAGACCTACTAGTAACGAAGCAAATAATGCGTTGTATCTGAGGGCAGCATTTTCGTGTGGTTAAGATGCTTACTAACACCTCTTCCTTACTTATTTCTGATTCTGCTCCGTAGCTATATTCTTGTGTGTTATTCAGGCAATCTAAGTTGACATTAAGAAGATATAAGAAGCAAAAAAACAAACGAGGATATTAATGGGTAGTCTGAAAAATCGTTAAGGAAAAGGTGTTAAGAGGATATTAATGGGTAGTCTGAAAAATAAATCGTTAAGGAAAAGGTGTTAAGAGGATATTAATGGGTAGTCTGAAAAATAAATCTTTAAGGAAAAGGTGTTAAGAGGATATTAATGGGTAGTCTGAAAAATAAATCGTTAAAGAGGAGGTGTTTGGCAGCTTCCTTGACCAATAAAAATACGAGTCCTGCCTTTCATACTTCTCTTTCTTCCCTGAACGTCAGAAAGTATCCTACCTCATCAAACTCTCTTCCTGTCACTTTATATCCCAACCACTCACAGGTACTTTCCTCACGTAACACTTTCCTTCACCACATTCAAGCAGAAAGGCGTCGACGAATTTTACGAACTTTTTGATCACGAAAATATGCTGGTGAGAATTAGTGAATGCCAATACTACTACAAACACTTCAGCCACACTCCACAGTCTGAGAATTTTACCTGTGGATCACTATGAGGTTACGTGGCTGCATGTCGTTTTTAGTACCCGGTGTTGAAAGAAAACCACTGGAATAGAGAGAGAGAGAGAGAGAGACAGTACTATCAAACCCATGCAATGACATCTTTAATATTTAATCCTACTAGCGCCTTTGGATATTAGGGATTTAGGATTTAGGATTTTAGGGGGGTATTTCAGGAAGCAATAGAGGTCAAATCCGTCTCCACAAACCCCTGCACTATGATTTAATTCTTTATATTCCCGGACAATTTTAGTCTTGCTCCCTCCGGACGACTTTATTCAGCTTACGTATATACAAAGGGCAATCTCAGTGAAGGGACTAAAAGGAGATTCATAACGTTTAAATCAGTAGCTAAAACAACAACATATACCGTAGCACAAATATTCAGTTTAAAAGCAGCATTACATTGTTGAAAGATTGGCATTTCTTTTCAACACCAGTGGAAAATTATATAGCCAAAGACAGGTAAAACATCACTAATCACACTAAGAATCATTACTTTTCACATATTAGACTCACACACACACACACACACACACACACACACACACACACACACACACACACACACACACACACACACACACACACACACACAAACACACACACACACACACACACATGATGAAAGTGGTTTAGTGGGTTAAGACACTCCACCCGGACTGAGCCTGTAAGGGTTTATATGCAAGGGATGGTTCGAATTTGCTGCTCACATAATGCCACTCAGGGATAAGAAAGGCTGGTCACCCTCACTTAAATATATATCGGGACTGAATAGCCTAGCCCGGGCTCTAACCCTCCTGACGGGACTAAAAGAGACTGAATGATGGATGGATGGACTAATCAGAGACGTAATAAGCGCAAAAAGATGAACGCTAATTATACTGTAGTACCAACGCAAAAATAAATCTTTTTAGTCAGAACGAATGAAAATTAACTACATAATTTAAAAAAACAGAGGTATAAACTTACTACGGAAGTTAGACGGAGAGGAAAAAAATTCCGTAAAAAGTTAAAAGCAAAGGAAACACTTATGTATCAAACAAGCTTGAAACAGAGGGAAAAAATGTCTTCGAGAGGTTACAGACAGAAGAAAACTTCCTTAAGATGTGAAAAGCTAAGGAAGACAACATCCTACAGAAGGCACTGTAGAAGCAAAGTAAAAAACTTCCTATAGAAGTTAGAAGTAGACTGACCACAGGTGGAAGCTTCTTAAAGAAGTAAGAAGTGGAGAAAATTTGTTTAAGAAATCAGAAACAGAGAAAAAACTTCATACAGAAGTTAGAAGCAAAGAAAGAAAATTTCCTGAAAAAGTTAGACGCAGAGGAAGAGAACTTTCTAAAAAGTCAGAAGAAAAAAAAATCCTAAAGAAGTTATAAGCTGAGGAAGAGAACTTCCTAAAGAAGTTAGAAGCAATGAATGGACATTTCCTAAAGTTAGAAACTGAGGAAGAGAACTTCCTAAAAAGTTAGAAGCAGAGAAAGAAAACTTCCTAAAGAAGTTACAAGCAGAGGAGGAAGACGTCCCACAGAAGTTGGAATTAATGGAAGAAAACTTCCCAAAGAAAATACTGCAGAAGTAGAGGAAGAACACCTTCTGAAGAAGTTACAATACTTAACTATGAACGGAGCTAATTAGGGAAGTCATAAGCTGACAAGAGATGTTAAAAACAAAAGATAATTGAAATACTAACGAGTAATACCAACCAACCAAAGAAGTTAGAAGCAAACCACAAACCTACTGTAAGTAGAAAACTATCACACGAAGCAGCCAAGAACACATTAAATTTCAGTGGAGATTATGGCAACCAAAGTATAAGTGGGAAATACAGACAACGTGCTGAGAAACAGGGATAAGTGAGGATGAGAACAAGAGGTGAATGAGGAGCGGGAAAGTCGGCTACACAAACAACAAACAAACAAACAATAACCCAGGTGACAATATATCCCATGGTCAACACAGTCTGTCGCAGGTAAGCCGCCCACGGAAAATCTCGTATCAAACTCCTATAACATTTATTTTACATATGCGCCTGGAGTATGTGACAAAGAAAAAATAAAGAAAATATAGAACATGCGGTATACAGACTGGAAAGAATGAAATACGTATTTAAATGCAGGTTACCGTGAAGCAATATATAAATCGAAAGAAAACCAGCCATTAAAATTACTGAAAACATTACTCAGAGGGGGATTTGGGTTATATATTACAACTGCAATACGTGTACATTACGCATACGTCAAAAACACTCATGGTTTACAAAAAATCTGATCCACACACAAACCAATGGGAAGTACAGCAAAATATAGTGATCCCTGCAGCAAGTCACGTTTTATCATATCCTGCTAGTATCACGTGAGGAAGATCCGGTATATGTGTATGGAGGGAGAGATAAAACATGGGAGATGAGGATAAATTAGCGAGGAAAATGAATGCTTAACACTCTACTCACTATTAAGCATATTTTTAGACAGGAACACGAAATATCCAACCCCTCACCATCAGTTACCTGTAGAATGGAACACGGCAGTCTATCCTATCCTATCCTGGTTTATCTTATCCTATCTCAACTTGACCTAAACTAACCACACACCTGACTCTGCATCACTTACGGTGGGCAGGAACGTGAAAGCCCAGTCTAACCTAATCTTAGCCAAAACCAACCCACCTTAACCTAAACTATCCTAACACCTCAATTACTATCACTTATTCGTACACAGGAACATGAATGTCTAGCCTAACCAAATCTAACCTGACACCCACCTCAGTATCAAATAATTCTAGACAAGTGCAAATATATGTAACATTATCACCGATACTAACTTGCACACAGAAACATGTCTAATACCTAACTCATTATCACTAACTCGCAGATAAGAAAATGAATACTTAACCTTTCCTAATCTAATCTAACCAAAACTAATGTAATCTAACCTATCTTAACTTAGCCTGACTCACTATCACTTACTTGTAGACATGACGAAGGTGGTATGGGCAAGCAGGAGTGGCCAGGTGAGGTGGTCAAGCAGGTGCAGGTGTGTGTGTTTGTGGGACCTCGCCCGCCAAAACTAACACGTCTCGTTTACCAGAGGGGGGCGTAGACGTGTTATGGGATCTTAACACCACCACAAATATCACACACAGGGATTGGTACAGGAGTCACTATCACAGTAACACGAGTCAGTACACTCTGAGTCAATCATCAGAGAAGTTAGTCACCAAAGCATGAGTCACATTATTACAGCACGTCAATTACCAATGCACGAGTCAATCATCACAGTACGAGTTAGTCACCAGAATACATCCAAATCACCAAAGCATGAGCCAGTCACCTGAGCACACGTCAATCACCAAACACGAGTCAGTCACCATGACACGAGTTAAAGTCAGCAGCACACCTGGAGTCAATCTCCACAGCACGAGTCAGTCACCGGCCGTGGCACCCGAAGAGTCAACAGGTGTCTTGCAGGCGGTGTGAAGAGTCAACACAACCAATATCCCGACAGAGTCAGGCGACGGGCTGGTGGTCATGTTCTGCCGTGTATCTCTCCAGAGGTGGGAGCCGACTGCGTGCGCGTGTGAATGTGTGCCCGCGTGCGTGAGGGAGTGAGTGCGGGGGAGCGAGTGAGTGAGGGAGAGCTAGGGCACACCACAGAAGCACCGCGCCACAAACACACTCACTCACACACATACACAAACGCACACACACACACAACCTCCGCCTCCGCACTGCATAAGACTCTGGGCCTCAGTCTGCCAGTGCCCACCCCACCTACCTTCCTCCCTCCCTCCCTCTCTCCCTCCCCTCTTCTTCCTTCCTTACCTCCCTCCCTCCCTCGCCCTCTCTTCCTTCCTCACCTACCTTCCTAAGCCACTCCCCCGCCTCCTCCCAGCACCAACGGGAGGATGGGAGGGAGGGAGGTGGTCACTGGGCTACTTATAAACCCACTAAGGCGGATATTTTCCCTTCCCCTCCCTTACCCCTCTTCCTCTATCTCATTCCCTCTCCCTTCCAGTCCCAATCCATTACAGTCACTCACATCACTTTTACTCTCTCTCTCTCTCTCTCTCTCTCTCTCTCTCTCTCTCTCTCTCTCTCTCTCTCTCTCTCTCTCTCACCATCAGTCATTTCCATCTCTCTCCCTCACCACCAACACACACAAAACACATCACTATTACATGTAAACAAACACCAAACCACATCACCTACCCACACCTTCACCACGACACAGACACCCTCGTCCTTTCCCTCCTTTCCTTCAATATTCCTTCCTTCCCCTCTCCTCATGCCTCTGGTCCTCCTTCCTACCAACTCCTACCTTTCCTCTAGCCCCTACACTCTTTCCCATACCCTGAGAAAAATATTTACACTCTGCGATAAACTCTGCTAAGTGATCAACGGGCCCAATAAGGAAATACCGTAATAATACTGAGCCAATACTTCTCACTAATAACTTGAAAATTGACATAAAAACCCAACTTTATGAGCAAATCATATAATTTATTACGCCACGACGGTTCTCTGAATATATACAGTAGTTAATCGTTCGGTTTTAGGAAGGACACAGTAAAAAGACGCTACCGTTCTGAAGGGATTGATTGGGACTGTTTTACACCTCTTTACTAAGTTTCCTCATCTTTACTGAATAAACCAATTCGACGGAAGTAAATATAGACAAACGTGGTCATCGTCGTGAAGGGGGTTAAGCCCAATCACCAACGATATCTAGGGTGATAATGCTTCCACTATACACTCAGGTAAGTCCACGAATGATAATACTGAATAAAATAAACATTCTTATCTCCCCCAACACACATTTTGCCAAGCCTAATATTCTGTATATCTCGGAACTTTGGTGTATCTCTCGGTTAACTCTAAAATCTTGTGTGCCTACTACTTGACAGGAAGAGCATGAAGATAAAATACGAGAAGGGAGAGGGGAAGCTGAAGTGATAAATACATAAGGATTTAAATTGTGTAAAAAATGACTTACAGTAGGTTGTGTGAGAGAGAGAGAGATTAGAGAAGGAACTGGGAACAGAAGGAGGTAAGAAAGAGAAAGAGATGAAGTAGATATTAATACACAGGAATATGTAGGATGTATATGTTAACTTCTGAAGCCTCGCGTGTGTACCAAGCCAGATTTTAATTCCATAGTAACGGGGTATTTTTTGCTTGACTGTATTAGCCTACACGTGGTGCACTGGGAGCCTGACCGCAGCCCAAAAATGAAGCACAAAAAATCTAGAGGTCTTCCTTGTAAATTGAACTACTTTTTGCCGCGGAGGAAGGAACGCCATCTCCCTTTTCTAGGTTACTCCGCGCTCCCAAGCTCCTCTGTCTGGTGTTAGGAGGAATAAAATGTGACACTATCTGTGCGATGATAGTGGTTTATAATGAAAGCATTAGCATACTTCACCCAGTACTATTGTCGGTTTAGGAAGCTCTCTAACACCTCTTCCTAAGCGATATATTTCGCTTATTACACCTTGCCATCCTCTTCTGTGTTATTTAAATCATTCTAATATCGCCATACTCTGCATAAAACGTACAAAGCGATATGAGCCAGCCGTATTCAAAAAATTAATCGGTAAGGAAGAAGTGTTAGTGAGCTTCCTTAACATTCAAGAATATGGGCCTTGATTCCTAGGACTCAGCTAAATAAAATCGTCCAGTGTAAATGGCATAAAACACGACAGAAAGAACGACTATGAGGTTAAAATACCCTGAGGTGGCCATGTCTGACTACAATATATATGCACATTCACAGCACGCACTTACTATTGCCTTCTCTTCATGACAGATACTCAAAATAATGTCCAGTTTGATGTTTCCAGCTTCGCATGAGTTAACCACACATGCATTCATAACACAATATACCAATCTGAGCGTCAATTATAAATCATTTCAGCAATTCTAAGCCTACAAATTATGCGAGTAAAATGTAGTGTTACTTCTGAATAATGATCGTCCTAACCCACCCATCAGTAACCCATCAGCTACAATTTCAACACATAAAAAACGGAGCATTCTTTTCTATCTAGCATATATGAGAAAAACTAGCCTAGAGTGCAAAAATCAAACAATTTATTTAGTTCCAAACGATGATATTAAACACAAATTAATTCCATACTCTGAACTGCCCCATCGCCAGATTAAGTAAATATGGCCAGATATCAATGGACCAATCAGAAACAGGGTGGTTGTGGTGTGGTGGGAGGGGTCGGGTCAGGTCGCAAGCCCTCCCTGCGGTTGGTCAGTGGTGGCCAATGAGAAAACAGTATTGATCAACAGGGGGTAACGTGGTCCATGATTGGTGGGGTTCTCCGTAGAGGTGGTGAAGGGCATCTGGCGGTTAACAATTTCAGAGAGGTGGTGGATACAAATACAAGCAACCACTGTCCATTTTATCACTTCCTTCCGTACAAAATATCTTGTCGAAAGAGCAGCGATGGTATTATAAAGCTCGGTGATTGGTCTCTTTCCCCTGGCGGTCGAGGGCATCTCCCATAAAAGGGTTGAGGATAAAAAACACCAGTATATACGACTATAAGCAATCGTCGTTTATATTATCGCTTTCTTCACTATCATCGGCCATCCAATACTCTTATAAAACTGCGGAGGTGTGGTTGTGATGATGCTTGTGTATGATGAGTGATGTGTGGTGTGGTGTGGTGTGGTTGAATCCCCCCGCGCGACACCTGGCACGAAAGAGTTGGGCAAGGGTTATAAGCTCCGCCCTTCGCCAGCCAGCCACTCACACGCCTCCTACCACCGTTTTTTATATGCCCGGCCTGGGGAGGGTAAAAAGGGTAGACCGTCCCACCGCGCTCTCCCTTCCACAAACCACGCTCTCTCATACACACATATTCACCATTCTTCTAACTTCTGATGCAAAATACATCCACTTTATATGCACGATCGGTAGTTATCAAAATCTGTGGTAAAATTGTAGAGAGCATACTGTAAAAGAAGGGTTTTCGTCCCAAAGATTTACCCGCACCGGCAACTATGTCAGCGGTAAAAAGCAAGGGTGGGTCTGGCACCTCTCGATGCCGGTTACCCTAATTTTGACTTAATCCTCCAACCACAGTATAACGAATAATTTCTTCTGGACCTAAATAGACCTCCTATTGAACGGCAAACCACTGAACTCTTAAATAATGAAGTCAATTTGCGGATAAGTACTAAACGTTAAGGGGAAATTAATTAACGTGGCAAGCGAGGGATGGCAGCTGTCAAGTACCCCTTTGAGGCCAACGGGTAGGGGAAGTGAAAGAGCATGGCGGCCATTGTGGGCATCACCGCCATAGTTTGTACCCACTATCGCCTGTGCACACAAAAAATAAGGTCCGCCTACTGCCAGTGGAAAATGAAGGGAGAAAGAAGCACACGGGCACAAGTAAAGCAGATAACAGCATAATCAAGTGTGCCTTCATTTATACCTTGCCTTTGCCTGGGTAAAATTTGTCCTAGCATATTCAACATTTTTATTTCATTGCAGTAAGTATTGAAGCTATATTACTACGTCTAGTGCGGGGTTTAGTGACAAGGGCTCCGCTGGCTGAGTTTCGCCCGACTGCAGTTTCTATCCGTCCCTCTCACATTAATATGAGTATACTCAATTTTTTTTATTTTTTATTGTTGTACAAATTTTTGTCAGTAATATTGAAAGGTTCGCATTACATCATATTTTAATTAGTAAAACAAGCATGACGATTCAATTACAGTAGCCTAAATCCGCGGGAGGCTCTGCCTTACATCCCATCCACACACTGTAATTATAGGAATGATACAACCCGCCTAGTCCTGCTGAATGTAAAATTCGGCCCTTCAGCAGAAACGACTGCGCCATTTGAGGTGTTCTCCCCAACATATTTTTCACCAGGCGTTAACGACTTTTAACAGGAGTCCCGTAACCTGGCTGCTGACACTCAACCATACCCTACCTGGCTATCAGGGACATTACACCTGATTACCCTAACCAACTCCAAATCTCCAAACAAATTCACTTTTAACTCTTATAACAACCGACAAACTTGAACATTTAATCGCAGAGGGGGAGGCAGGCCTTTGATTATTTATCATAATTTCTGAAACATGTCAATGACTGCACTCCATTATGTGCGATGCTGGTAAATTGTGCCAAATAACTAAACACTCAAGTGTTAGATAATGCCCGAATGAAAGTTGTAGGTTATCTTCCCTTTCAGCATGAAAGGTTTAAATATAATTATACAAACGTATAAGCCTGATATATATACAATAACGTAAAAACACAGCCCTCCTAACAGTACGGGTTATAAGAACAGCCAGTTACTAAGTCTGCAAGTAACTGTGTTTACTGTGGTAACAAAATACAACTTAGTAGCTTTAGTAATGAGCCTGCTGTACTGCCTAACCTTTAGACAACGAAAAATTCCCCTGTGCCGAGATATATCATCCAACATTACCCAAAGTAAAATTCCTATGTCGTAAGATATCATTTGAGGATTAGTCGAGATACTTTTTACAGGCCATACAGTTCTTACATGAGGATATTAAAGTTAGTAGCAGTAATATCGAGGTGTGTTATTCATTACTCAGTCGCCAATTCACTGATTTAAACAAACGGGCAATTTTTTCGCCTGGAATTGTTTGTCTGAGAGGCAGCTCAAGAAGACTATCGTTCACTTTTTTTTTTTTTTTTTAACTCAAGTGGGGCGGGTAATCCATTCATTCATTCATTCACTAGGTGGAGCAGTGAGTCAGCCAGTCAGCCGGTAGCGCCAACAGCATCTGCCCCGCGATAAGATAGTCACTGATACCCCGCCTTCCTGATAGCCACCCCCAACCCCCACCCCGCAGCCTCCTTCTCACCCTCCCACGCTCAAGATCAAGTTCACCTCCGCTACCTGGTACTACTTACTCCTTACCTGAAAGCATTTTACATTTTTCTTTTACGCATCCGACTCGGGGAAACCCTACGTATAACAGATGTCGCTACCCGTTTATCGTTAGTCATACTTGTTGCTGTGTGTTTGTAGCTTCTATACGCATTACCGAAGTGTAATGGTCTGCACTGTGGCCATTATTCATAATATTCACATTTTACCAATGTGCTCTCTTTACAATGGGTTTCCTGGTACCAGTAAAGTTTTCACTTCACTTTTACCCACTTCTCCCGTTCCTCTTTCATCTCCCCTCACCTTCTCTTCCTCTCAACCCACCCTCCTCATCTCCCCTCACCCTCCCACTCACCAGTTACAAAAATACTTCACCCCACCCCCACCCTTCACTCTGTACCCTCAACCCTCACCCTCCCCCCCCCGCCCCTCCCCAGGTGAAGGATGTGAGGGGGTGGACAATAGTCCTGTGACCGACGAGGTTATTGTAAATTAGCCGCGTGTCTGTCTGTCCGTCTGTCCGCCGTCCCACGCAGCCGATCCGTCAGTGCGCAATGTGACTCTCTTCTTGTGTGTGACGCAACGACCAACCCGCCAGCTGCCCGCTTCTAAAAGGTTTCATTATCAAATTCGATGACAAACCCTCACTATCGCCGCTCTTTATCTAAATCCCGGGGAAACCCGGCAAATGTCTGCCTCGAGATGCTGCCTCGTCTAAGCCTCTCGCTCTTCATACGTTGACTACAGTCAGGGACAAAGTTCGCCTATTATGTCACTCTTCTGCTTCTAATTTTTCTTTGCTGGCTACTATTCCTAAGCTGACAGAGGTTTGGTATATGTTCCTCTGCCCATTGATGATTCTCTGTGATATGATGCATCAGGGAGGAAAATGATGGATATGCCCAGATCTGAAGCATACGCAGTCGAATAGTAGGGGATCGTATCCAACATACTGTACATGCTGTATGGTACAAGTACATCTCATTTTACGTTTCGACATACAGGTTCATCCTATAACCTGCCTCGGTTAAAATTAACAAGTTGCCTTCCACACACTTTACAAGTGTGCACTGCCTGGTTTCCCCTTTACTCAGTGTGCCTTACACACCACAAACACAAATTACATTATTAGTCCATTACAGTGACTGCATCAAGATGAGTATATACAAATAAGCAACCAAAATCCATCCTTCTACCCAACACAATATTTTATCCAATCAACAACCTTCTTATCGAGCAATTCCGGCAATCAAGGACCCACCTATTCTACAATCCTGATATCGAATAATCTATACAATCATCCACATATCAAACTCACAGTATGCCTGGACCCTTCAAAGCAGTACTGGGCATCCATCCGTCCACTTAGGCTACACCCGTCAGTAAAACCCTCCCTTTTACCTCCCATTCCCATTCTGTTTCCACTCTCTCTCTCTCTCTCTCTCTCTCTCTCTCTCTCTCTCTCTCTCTCTCTCTCTCTCTCTCTCTCTCTCTCTCTCTCTCTCTCTCTCTCTCGTGCTCTTAACCAACTTCATAATTTTCTCTAGCGTTTACTTTGTCTCACGCTATTTCAACTAGCACTGTTCTTTATTCCGTCTCTTTCCCTTCCCATAATGTTGCCCTTCCTCAGTCAGCTTATCCCTGCCTCCCCCTCCAACTGGCGGCATCCATCCCTCTTCTCCTTTCCCCCTTCTTTCCTCCGTCCCCCAGTCCCTCCCCCTCCACACCCCGCTATGCCTCTATATACCTCCCCTCCTCTCCTTTTCCCACACTATACCTCCTCCTTCCCTTCTCTCCTTTCCTTCTTCTCTCTTCGACCCCTCCTCTCTCCCTCCCTCCTCTACTCTCCTTTCTTTCCTCCCACGTTACTTTGCCTCTCTACCACTCCTTTCCTTTCCACCCTCTTCCCTCCTCATCCATTTCCTCCACTCTCTCTCCTCTCCTCTTACTTCTTGCTCTCTTCTCTACCATTCCCTACTATCCCATTACCTCCCTCCATTCTTTACTTCCCTCTTTCCTGATTGGAAAAATGAAAGGGGAGGGAGATGGTGGGGAAGGACAAGAAGGGGGAATGGGGGGAGAAAGGGTAAGATTAGACGAAAGAAAAGAGAGACAAGAGGAGGGACGTGAAGTAAGAGAGGAGAAAGATGAAAATGATAGAGAGAGAGAGAGAGAGAGAGAGAGAGAGAGAGACGGGGTGGGGGACACAAGACAGAGAACACGAAAGAGGACAAGACACAAAACGCTCGCATATCAGATTAATCCTTTGAAGGGACGGGCGAGACACATTAGACATTTTACTTCCACTGCCTCCAGACGATTTTTCTCAGCTGACAGGAACCCCCAGGACGCGGAATTAAAAGGTATTTCGATTAACCCTTTGAGGATTGATGAGACACTTAGGGATTTTTCGTCTGTGCAAAGTGAAGTGATTTTATTCAGCTGCAGAGACGAGAGTAAAAGTCGAGGAAGTGAGAAAGGAAAGAAATGGATTATGGAAGAGTGGGGCTGGGTGAGTTTTAGAAGGAGAGAGAGAGAGAGAGAGAGAGAGAGAGAGAGAGAGAGAGAGTGTGTGTGTGTGTGTGTGTGTGTGTGTGTGTGTGTGTGTGTTGAGGTGAGGAAAGAGAGAGATTGAGGCGGAAGGGGAAGCATGAAGGAAGTCCAAGGTCGGGAAAGACGGCAGGAGGAGGAGGATTACACAGGATTACACAGGAAAGCAAACAGCAACAGACCTTATGGTCCTTTCGAGGCTGCTTGTTAGAGAAAACTATGACTACAAGATCTAACTCTACATGTTGAAGGATAAGGATAGGAAAGCAAGAAGGCTCCCCCCACCACCAAACCCTCCAGGAAAAAGTGAGAAAAACCACCATGCAGCATGGAAAAACTGACATGGAAATTTTATAGGAAACACTGGAAAGGAAAAGTCACATTCTATAATACTTTATCTATAAGCTACCCGATAGAGTAACCTGAAAGAGAAAGTAAACAAACAAAATAATAGTTACGGCATGACATTATAAACCAGTTACATTGAGTTAATGGGAAGTCTGTGCACATAACGTGGAAGCTACACACTGCACAGTGTGGATGTTTAGGGGTGGTGCAGCAGCCTTGCCTGGCGCTTTTAAGGTAGGCAGCAGTCAATCAGGCCCTAGCTCCATTTGCTCCACTGAGACAAGGAACTCTCCCATGTGGGACAAGTACACAAGTTTCATCCTGAAGCAGTGACCCCTGGTACATTTTAAAAAATCCCGATGGTGGTCACTTGACTAACAGGGACCCTCAGTGATCCACAGCCCATCACAGGTCGAAAGTAAGAGTAGTGACCGTTAACTCAGGGTTATCTGTGCAGCTCCTAATCTGTGCTTATATTGCTTTCTTTGCGCTGGGGAGACTGAAAAGTATATAGGACGGGTGTCTTAGATAAAAGGGGACTGCACAGTGCACAGTGTGGATGTGCAATGCACAGAGTGGATGTTTAGGGGTGGTGCGGCAACCTTCCCTGGCGCTTTTTAGGTAGGCAGCAGTCAATCAGGCAATAGCTCCGTTCACTCCACTGAGACAAGGAACTCTCCCATGTGGGACAGTACACAAGTTTCATCCTGAAGCAGTGACCCCTGGTACATTAAAAAATCCCGATGGTGGTCACTTGACTAACAGGGACCCTCAGTGATCCACAGCCCATCACAGGTCGAAAGTAAGAGTAGTGACCGTTAACTCAGGGTTATCTGTGCAGATCCTAATCTGTGCTTATATTGCTTTGTTTGCACCGAATAAATTGAAAATGTATAATATCGTGACGCAACACTATGTACGGGTACATTGTTTACGGGGTGTCTTGTAGACTAAGGGGGCATGAACTTACATGTACCGTAGCTATAAAAGCAAGTTATTCGGACAGAAAAAGAGTCAGCTGAGGATTTTCGTGCAAATACTTGTCTAATTTGTTTTTGAATGTCTCAATTGAGATACTGTTCACGGTATCTGAGGGTAATCTGTTCCAGATATTTACAACTCTGTTAAAGAAGAAGTATTTTGCTTCGTGGGATTGGAATCGTTTTCCCATGATTTTGCAGCCATTACTTCTGGTTTGACTCGACCGGTCTATATCAAAATATTTATTCATGTCTAAGTTGTCATATCCCTTCATGATTTTGAAAACTTCAATAAGGTCCCCTCTTAACCTGCGCTTCGTTAGGCTAAATAATTTAAGTTCTTCAAGGCGTTCCTCATATGGTTTGTTTCTAAGTCGTGGTACCATTTTTGTGATTCTTCGCTGAATTTTCTCTAATTTTTCAATGTCCTTTCTGTAGTACGGAGACCAGAATTGCACACAATACTCAAGATGGGGGCGCACTAGCGAGTTGTACAAGGCAAGTATGACTTTTTCCGATTTAAACTCGAAAGTTCTTCCAATAAAACCCACTAGCTTGTTTGCAATTTTTACCGCATCGGTACACTGCTTGCTTGGTTTTAGGTCATTTGATATTATCACACCAAGATCCTTTTCACTGTCTGTACTTGATAACTGAATATTGTTCATTTTGTAATTTGCATGGACATTGTTACTTCCAATATGAAGTACTTTACATTTTTCTGTGTTGAATTTCATTTGCCATTTTTCTGCCCAGCTTGCTAAAGTATTAAGGTCATTTTGTAACTGCTGCCACTGTAATTTTGAAGTGACTTTACTGGTTATTTTAGTATCATCTGCAAATTTGGATACTTTACAATTTAGACCCCCATCAATGTCATTTATATAGATAGTAAAAAGTATCGGTCCAAGTACTGAGCCTTGGGGAACGCCGCTGATCACATTACGCCATTTGGATTCCTTTCCGTTTATCACAACTCGCTGTTTTCGGTCTGACAGCCAGTCTTGTAACCATTTTAGCGTCTTTCCTTTTATTCCATGTGCTTCTATTTTTCTCATGAGACGCTTGTGAGGGACAGTGTCAAATGCTTTCTGAAAGTCGAGGTAAATTATATCTACTGCTCTTGAGTCATCGTATGATTTGTAAACATCATGGAAGAAGGAGGAGGAGGAGGAGGAGGAGGAGGAGGAGGAGGAGGAGGAGAAGGAGGAGGAGGAGGAGGAGGAGGAGGAGAAGGAGGAGGAGGAGCAGGAGGAGGAGGAGAAGGAGGAGGAGGAGGAGGAGGAGGAGGAGGAGGAGGAGGAGGAGGAGAAGGAGAAGGAGGAAAGTAGATTGAAGTACACGAGTCATGGGCGAGAGACAAGAGAGAGAAGTGAGGGGAAAACAGAAATAAAGCGAGAGAGAGAGAGAGAGAGAGAGAGAGAGAGAGAGGGAGGGGGGTGAGTATGGCAAGAATCAAATATAAGGAAACAAGACTAAGAAGGATATGACGTGGGTGAGAAGAGTGAAGGGAGTGCATGGCAGAAGGGAAAGAAAGAGGAGGTGAAAAAGGATGAGGTACTGCGGAAAACACACATTAAGACAGAGAAAATAGCCTTCCCTTCACATACCAAGCCGCCCAGCACAAACCAGAAGGAATATACAGGGCTACAGTACTTTGCAATATACAGTATACAGTACATAACTCTGCAAAATACTACTGATGGCAAATGGCAGTGCTAGATCTTCATGGGTAGGATAATCGACAATAAAATTTTCTAAAAACAATATCGTATTATTACCGTCAATTCCCGTTAAAATTCGGCAGGAAAAAACCTTGCCCGGGGACTGGGATCTATACTTGTCCAGGCGCAAGTTAACCCCGTCACTATAAAGGGTCCTTCCTAAGATATCAATAATCGTGTGAGCCGACACGAACGGAAATATCATCACCGGAGCGAATGGGATAACGGAGACTTCTTCTACTCCTCCAACTGCTGGTGGTTCTTCGTGACTACAAGTGCACACAGCATTCCCAGTATAAGGGCAAACTAAGGACTTGTAGAGTAGCGCCCTTTTTTTTTTTTTTTTTTTTTTTTACCCATCCAGAGTTTAATATTCTGCCAATGAATACATCCAGATCATAACCTTACTTAAAGTGCACTGAGAAAGTGGTTGTCGAGCGGTTAGAAAGCTTGTCTTCTGTCAACAAGGATATAAGTTCGATCCCAAGGTTGAACTCTACTTAATGATTTGAAGTTTAGTTACAATGGACCTTATTAATATTCTCCAAAACTTACCAACCTGTTGTAACATCCTTCCCAGCACCAATCCTGCATGAAATAGCTCTATCATGGATTCAGTATTGACGGTGTATGTTGGTATCGAAATGATGACATGTGGAGGCGTGTACCACGCAGGAGGACTGCTGGGCTTTAATGAAAAGACTGTCAACACTATGCCCAGAGTCAACAAACAGACAATAAATTGGTGCTTCGCTTTCAAGTCATTTGTTATGATAATTCCGAAATCTCTATTTGCTTGAGCCCTCAAGCCGAATATTTATCAAGGCGAGCGTGACTGCGTAAAAATGTGCGGAGGCGGAGGGATGAGTAGGAATTAGGTAGAGAAGAGAGACCGAGAGAGAGAAAAAAAAATGGGAGAGACTTAAGAGAGAGTGAATATCGATGAGGTAGGAAAATGACGGCGAGGGAAGAAGCGACAAGGGTGACAATATGAGGGAAGTGAGAACTGGGATGATGGGAACAGGATGAAGGAACATGGGAAAAGAATGACATTAATTCTCAAGTGGACTGTATGTAGGAGTGAATATCGATAAGAAGAAGAGAGAGGTGAGGAAAATTCGACGAAGGTGAGAGAGAAAGAGGGGGAGGGAGAGAGCGAGGGAATGGCAAGCAGGGCAGGAAACTGAGAAGAGAAAGGAAAAAAAAAAAACAGTATGGGAAAGTGGGAAAGGCAAAGGAAGGAGTGAATAACAACGAAGAGCGTAAAGATGTGGCAAACACCTGGTAAGGAATGACTTAACGCAGAAAGTATATATGAGAAAGGCACTGTCAAAGGGGGAAGGAGAAAACGAAGGAAGTGGTGTCTTGTTGACTGGGTGAGCAGGAAGAAGGCTTGGATGCAAAAGTTAGGGGTGAATGGTAGTGACGGAAGGACAGGGGTGACGACGACAGTGTGGGAGAGAAGTAAATGGGGAGGGGATGGCGGGGGATGGGGGTGAAGGGGAAGAGGAAATATTAAACATAAACACGAGTGAATGGGGTGCCTCCCTGCCTGGCTCTGCTCGCGTGTCGTCAGCCCACCACCAATTTCATTACTGCACCAAGATGGGAGGAGAGGGAAGGAGGGGAATAGGAAGAAGGGAGGAAAAGAAGAGAGGAGAGAGGAGGGGAGAAACGGGGAGGTTAGGAAGGGATGGGGAGAAAGAAAGTAGGAGAAAGAAAAGAATGAAGAGGGATGCCGAAGGAGATGGAAAGGAATGATCTGGGATGGAAGAAGACTGGAAGGGTAAGGGAAGGGAGGAAGTAGAGTAGCAGCATGGAAAGAGGAGGCGGGGAAAGGAAAGGAAGGGAAAATGAAGGGTAAGAAGAGGGGAGGAGAGGCCGGGAAGAAGTTGAACAAGAAGAAAACGGAAGTGAAAGTAGGGAAGTAAGAAGAAACTAAGGAATGGGAAAGAAAGATAAGCGAAGTGCAAGGAGATGAAAGAAAATGCATATTGGATGGGGAAGATGAGGCGAGAAAGAGCAAAGAAAGAAGAGGTGTGGGGGGGGGGAGATGGAAGAGAAAGGAAGAAATGAGAAGGGAGGAAACAAGGAATGAAAGAACAGGGAAAAATACGGAAAACTAGAAGGCCTGTTAAGAAAAATACAGGTAACGAAGGAAGAATATTTAAATGGATGTAGTGAGAGAATGGATTTTTTACGTTTTTCCCTTCGATGTATGTTTCATTATTTATAAGGAGGGATTTCTAGTTGTAAAGGAGTTCATTAAGGTATTATGGAACCCCTCCAGATCCTAAGGTTCCTCGACGTTAACTAAAATCGTCCTGGGATGTCCTCGTTATGAAGGGAATAAGGAAGAGTAAAAAAGGAAGGAAAGTGTGGGAGGAAGAGGAAGGTGAATTAAAGAACAATGTGCGCATGAGGAAGAGGAAGGGGAAGGTGGGAGGAAGAGGAAGGCCAGAGGAAGGGGAAGAGACGAAAGAAGCACAGGAAGGGGAAAAGCCAGAGAGTAACTGAGCGAGGAAATGACACAGAAACACCATTACAAAGAGAACACAGACAGTCTAACACTATTTCATACACCTGCCCTCACGTTGACCTTCGCCCTAGTGACTCACCGTACTCTATGAATGAAGTTGACGGAAGGGTTGCTCCTCCACACTCTCAGGACTTTTTTTCAGAGTTTATTCTTGGTGTTTCGAGCGCTGCTCTTAAGCTTTGGGGAGTCTTTTCGGACTAGAGAGATCAGATAAGGCCTTCATTTATCTCTTCACTATATTACGGTTCTCTTAAGCTATGTATAATGATTTGGTATAATCAAAGATAAAAATAAAAGAATTAATAAATCACACACACACACACACACACACACACACACACACACACACACACACACACACACTAGATTATTTGTATATCTCATATATATATATATATATATATATATATATATATATATATATATATATATATATATATATATATATATATATATATATATATATACATACAGGAATACAAATGACATATCGTGGTGCACAGTATGGGTGTGAAACGTCTGGTTTGGTAATGTATGACTATGAGAAGTCAAGTGCGACAGCAGTAGAAATGGAAATGGGGACTACTGAGGAATAGCCTACTGTATCGGGTTGCGTTGATTGGATAGGGAAAGAAATATGAAGATTTATGGAATATGTGGAGTGAGGAAGCGTACTGATCAAAGGATAGAAGAGTGTAGATGCTACGGTGGTGTAGGGTCACACAGGCCGGCGTATTACATGACTTGGAAAGTGAGACGTGGCATGGGGGGCAAGAAGAAGCGGAAATTTTAAAATCGAAGTGTGAAAGATGAAGTAGTGGACGCTGTAGACAGAAATCGCATGAAAATGTACGATATGGGACAAAAATGAGTCAACGAAATGAAGTACTGAGGGTGACATGGTTAAGGAGGGGGAGTGATGTACACTACAGTGGACAGAATGGTTCATGAATGGCCCTCCCATAGGAACTCACTTGCAGGGGATTTACGTGATGCTGGGACGGCTCAGTCTGCTGGTGTAGAAGTGGATGTGGCAGAGGGAGTGGGAAATGAACAAATGATGCAGGCTGGGAGTAAGAAATGAACAAATGATGCAGGTTGGGAGTAAGAAATGAACAAATGATGCAGGTTAGACATTGGTAACGTTGATATCACCCGGCGAACTGGAAAGGGAGCGTTATATATATGAATCACCCTGTACAATAAAACCTGCATCCTGGACAGAATGAACAGTCTGCCGTATACAAGCATCAACGTAAAAAATAAATTCGACTGAGTACAGAGGCAGTGTACTAAGTGTGAAGGAGAGAAGGATAAATAATATGTAAGAGAAACAGAGTGAAAAATAAGAGTGACTGCGAATGGACGACGGAGAGACATGGGAATAACAAAATACGTGAAGAACAAAGGTGAAAATGCAGAGAAAAAAAGATCGAAAAATCAAACTGGCTAGGAATGGATGAAGAAGGTAAGAATAAAATATGCAAGAAACACAGGTAAAAGTGAAGAAAGAAAACGAGAGCGCAAGGAGGAAGCTACGAGGCGACAAGGAAGGTGAAGGAGGAAGGAGTGAGAGAGGAGGGAGTTAAGGCGCGTGCAGCTTTAACGCGTTCACTACGGTGACGACTTTTTTCAGTTCTATTCTCGCTACTCTCACACGATGTCATAGAGTTCATTCTGGTTAGTAAGGAGCTCTTGGAATGACGGTTTTTGAGTCATACTAAACTCCCAATGTTAAGGCCACTTTTTTAAAGTTATATATTCGCTACTGCCACTGCTGACAAACTATTTTATTATGTAACTAACACGTGATATCACTTAAGGGGTCAGACACAGTTTCCCTTTACCCATTCAGCGCTAAAATTATTTCCTTTATATACCTATTAAAGACCTATTACCTCATATTGTTTTAAACACAACTCATCGACTCAACGCCTGCCTAGGTCCTCTCTCTCTAAAATGTCACATAACAGAGGCATATTCAAGATCAGCTTATTCCCCATCAGAGTGTGGCAGATACAGTAGCCATTAATCCCTTCAGTTTCAGACCCCTACAGCCAATTCTTAAAGTAAAAACTGTGATAATATTGTAGTGAAAGGTTTACTAGTTTTATTCTCTTATGTGCACTACACAGGTCTTCGAAAGAATATCGTGTAACGGGGAAGAGTGAGGCGGTGAGGGAGGAGGAGTGAAGGGTAAAGAAGTGAAGTGATGAGGGAGGAGGAGTGAATGGTAAGGGAGGGGAGAAGTGAAATGACAAATGGGAGACAGTTCAGTAAAATAGGTCACTGACGGAGCAGCTGTGAAAAAGGGGTGAATAAAAGCGACAGTGAATAAAGTACAAATAATGGAACAAACAGACCCTTGAGTATACTGAGTGAGTGAATGAAGGGAAGAGAGAAATAAGTAAATGAAAAAATACAGGTGGCTGCCTAGAAACATGAGGCGATAGTTTCTGAAGGGTAGGCAATAATAAAGGTAGAGGAGGAAGTGAATGCGACTTGGGAGACTGGAAAAGGATGGTGAGGGAGAGAGATGGCGTGAGGAAATGTGAGAATATGATGATCCTGGGGTGATGGAGGTGATGGGATGATGAAGGGTGATGCGATGTGGTATTGGCTGCGGTATGTCATGGGATGAGGAAGCAAGGTGAAGTGATGAGGTGGTGTGATGGGGGTGCTGGAGTGGGGTGATGTGAGGAGGTGAGAGGGTAAGAGCAGGGATATGTTATGGGGTGAGGGAGTGGCGTGTCGGAAGGATGTGATGTAGCATGATGTTGTGAGGGGGTGTTGGTGCAAGATGATGTGAGGCGTGAAAAGGGGTACTAAGATGCTGTTAGAACAAGGATATGTTATAGGGGAAGGGAATCGTGGTGTAAGGCTGTATGTAGGTCAGGGAGAGGAGTGCGGGAGGGTGCAGGAAGGTGAGGGTGTAGGAAGATAAGGGTAGGGGGTGTGAGAGTGTGTGTGTGAGGAGTCTGGGTATGTGAGGGTGTAGATAGGTCAGGGAGCTGGGTGTGTGAAGGTGTAGATGGGTGAAAGAGAGGTAAGGGCGTAGGTGAGGGCAGCAAGGTGTGCTACAGGGAGTGAGGGTCGGGAGTTTGAGAGGGGTGTGGCAGTGAGGAAGGTGAGGGGACGGGATGTGTGAAGGGGTAAGCAGTGTGAAGAAGGCGAGGGAGAGGGTGCAAGCATATGAAGAAGAGGGGTAAAGGTGTGGGTGGGTGAGGGTGTGTGGAGGTTGGGGAAGGGGTGTACGAGGATGGGTATAGGGGTAGGCAGTTTGAGAAAGGTAAGGGAGTGTGAGGAAGGTGAGGGTGTAGGTAGGTAGGTAGGGGTGAGGGGGCTGTAATCCTCCCGCCTCACCCTTCTCACCATTCACGCACACCGCCGCTATTCACCTCCTTTCACCAGCGGCCGGTAACAAGATGCTATCGCCCACCCACTTTTGCATACTGCCTTCCTTTCCTCCTCTCTCCTCCCCTCCCTCCCCTTCCCGCCCATTCATCGCTTTCCTCCACCCACGCCAACCGTCTGCGCTCTCACCAACCTCCTCCCCCTTCAACCCACCTACAACAGCTAATCCACATACCCTACTTTCGCTACTAAGTCCAAAATTGTGTTCATCCTCTATGTGTTTCTCTACCCATACCATTCTGTAAATATTCACTTTTAAACCCCAAAGGCCTAACCTATAAGAACTATGCTACATTATAAATCTCCACAGGCTGATAAAGCTCAACAGAGAGAAATGTTATACAGCATAAATAAAGGCTTGTTATAAAGCTTTCATACCGTAATAAATCTGCATATTCTACATTCACTTTTTACATAATTCCAAAAGTCAGCCCATCTTCTTAACCTTAAATCCTCGAACTAAATACAAAACACGTCTACAAATTACAAAATCCACATAACCTACACTCACAACATAGTCCAAAATTACGTTCACTCTTTCTCCCCTCCTTGTTGGGTTAACCATACACAGTACCGTACATATTTTTCCGCCAACCACGTAATCATACCCTTCTCCGAATTTAATCATCATCCCCATTATACACCTTGATAATACACCACGGCGAATACAGAGGAAAGTTGGAAATACGTCCCCCTATTACAGAAAACATCCCATTCTTAGATCCCGTCGAGGCAATATCAACAATGCTCTAGATATCAATGCCTGAACCCACATAAACCAGGTAGGGGGATGGAAAGGCTTGTATTTTTCTCTCTGCGTTCTCATGTAGTCATACGTAATATCCAGCTGGCTTCATGAGTTTATTCCCCTTCACAGTATCTATGTACCTTCCAGCATTTACCGTCCATAACATTGCACTGCCATCCAAAACAGTACTAAATATCACTCTTTCTCTTCTTTAACCTTCACTCATGCCAAACACTACCGCTCCCAACACACATTCACACCTCCTCATTTCCACCTCACACACACACACACACACACACACACACACACACACACACACACACACACACACACACACACACACACACACACACACACACACACACACACACACACACACACACAACGCCTTACATTCCCACACCCACCTTCCCTACTCCTCACATTATACCAACACCTTTCTCTTCTCCCTGCCGCCCAGTTCATGTATGTGTGTCAGTTCCCTCCCTGACACACATACATGAACCCCTGCCAATCTCCCTTAAACCACACTGGGTAAGGGAAGGGAGGGAAGGGGAGCAATGGAAGGGCGGAGGGAAAGGAAGGGGAGAGAGGAAAGAGAGGAATAAGAGGGAGGAACTGGAGGAAGGGTAAGAGGGAGGAGAAGAAAGTAACTGAGGAAGGAAAGGAAGAGGAGAGAGGACAGGGTGATAGGAAAGAAAGGAACAGGAGGGAGGAAAGAGAGGAAGGGGAGAGAGAAAGCAGAGCAGATGGTGAGAGGAAGGATAGGAAGGGAAGGTGAGGAAAATGAAAGGGGACAGGTTTGGAGAAAGGAGGATGATTGAAAGGAAATGAGGAAAGTCCGGAGAGAGGAAGCAAAGATTTAACAGGGAAGCATAAAAATTTTGGAAGAATTAAAGTTTGGAAAAAGGGGAAGATCTGTGATGAAATTAGGTAAATCAGGAAGGACAACAGAGATTTAAAAAAGAGAAAAAACATGGAAGGAGAAAGAATCAATATATGGAAACAAAGGAGGAAGATTTGAAAGGACAGAGGAAAGATCTGGAAGAGGAATACGATTTTGCAGGAGGAAGACATGAGAGGAAAAAGAAAGATTTGGGAGGAAAAGGGAAAGAATCTTAAGGAGGACAGTAAGAGAAATGAAGAACGAAATGAAGGAGTAGCAGATTGGAAAAAGAAGAAGGAGGATACGAAAAGAAATGAGGAAGATCTAAAGGGAAAGGAAAAAGATCTGAAAGGAGGGCATAAGAGGGAGACAGTGGTGGGAAAGGAGATGAATGAGAAGGATAAGCATTAATAGAAGCGACATATATGAAAGGAGAGAGAATGAGAAAATCGTGACAAAAATACCAACAAGGATGCGAGAGAGAGAGAGAGACAGACAGAGACAGAGAGACAGACAGACAGACAGACAGACAGACAGACAGAGACAGAGACAGAGACAGACAGACAGACAGACAGAGCAACCAAGATATAAGGTCACCATAAGCCCCGTAGAAGGTTAAGAGAAGGTAGCAGGGAAGAGGAGGAAGTGAGGGATGGATGGAGTAACTGTGAGGTAACTGTGACATCTACTCCCCCCCTCCCCTCTCCCCAATACACTATCACCCTGCCATCTGTCCCACTGACCGCCCCACACCCCTCACCCCTGCCTGCCACCCTACGCCGACTTCACCCCGTCATTCTTGGCTCATCTTTCGGTCTCGTCCACCCCAGCTTTATCCTTCCCCATCTTCTCCTTGCCTCCCTCTCACCACCACCACCGCCGCCACATTCAATGGTTGTCTGATGTATTTGGAATAATGCTTACAACCCATGCATATCCTTCTCTCTCTCTCTCTCTCTTTCCGCCGTAAAACCTTGTCACATCGTAGATTTAAATTTGTCAACCTACACGAAAAGTCTGCCTGTTTGAAATGACTTTGACAATTTGCATGAGTAGCTGTACAATAAAATTATTTCTGCAATATGCCTTACACAATTTAATTTTGCTATACAGTACTTCAGTGTGTGTAAAACTGCAAAAATGACTACTGCCCAAGTATATGTCTTACCTGGATCTATCGGATTCATTTTCAAGTGTCTATTCAAACTGCTACGTATCATTTCAGCGTAAAATGACGGTGAGAAGAGGGATAACCAGGAGGAGCTAATGTGAAAAACGATGGGGGTGAGGAAGTGAACGTTAGGCTGTGGGAAAGAGTTGACGATTCTTGGAAGGAGTGAGGGAGTGAACGATCGAAATGAGAGTGAGTGAGTGAAAGAGGAAAATTTGCCCCTTTCCATTGATGCTAGATTCCTCCCCCCCCCTCTCTCTCTCTCTCTCTCTCTCTCTCATTGTGGTAGAAAAGGAGGGGCTGATCCAGATGCTGACGGGGGGATGAAAGGGGGATAAAGACGGCTGGGACTGGAGCTGGGGGAGTGAAGGAGTACCTATGAAATAACCGATAACGCATGAAAAAAAAGGGAGGGGGGGAAGGGAGTGGACATAGCAGGGAGACAGGGAGATAAGATATGGGGAAGAAAGTAAAGACAAGGACTGGAGGAAATGGATTTGAAAAACTGTGTGTGTGTATGAGCAAAGGAAGAGGAAAATATGGTGGAAATAAAAGGAAGGATAGAACAAGGGAGAGTTGAAAAGTGGGGAGGACGGAATGGGATAGAGGGAGGAAGAAGAGAGAGAATGGAAGAAAAGAGATAGAAGTTTAAGTGAATGAAGAAGGGAATGAATAAAGGAAATAAGAGAATATGTAGAAGGAAGGAGGGGGATGGACAGTGAGGGCGGAAGTTACAGAACGAGGAAGTGAGAGAAAGTTTTGAATAAGATGAAAGAAAGGAGGGAAATGACAGAATTAAGTGAGGTGAGTGAAGGATAAGGTAATTAAAAAATAAATGATGAAACAATGCAATGGAATGAAACAGGGAAGGAGGAAGAGGGCGGAAAGGATGAAGGATGTGTTGAGGGGAAGGAGAGAATATGCAAGAAATATAAGGCAGAACAGGATGGATGGGGGGAGAAAGCATGGAAAGGATGTAAGAAATGAGGAACAGGAAGAAGGCGAGAATAAAAGTGAATATGGACGACGAAGAAAAAAAATAAACAGGAAACAGATTTACAGGAAAGAGACGGGAATAACAGGGAATGAAGGAAATTGGGAAGGAAAAAGAAATGAATGGAAAGAAAAAAAATGGAAGAGTGAATGGGAAGGGATGATAAAGGTGAGGAAGGCGAAAGTTAAGAATAAGAAGGAAAAACGAAGGGGAAAGAATACAGGAAGAGAGAGAGAGAGAGAGAGAGAGACTCCATCCTTCTCCCCCTTTTCAGCCTCCCTGCTCTCTCCTTCTCCCCCTTTCCTTCCCCCTCCCCTCTCCTTCTCCCCCTTTTCTTCCCCTCCCCCCTCTCTCTCTCTGTCCCTTTTCTTCCCCTCCCTACTTCCTCTCCCTTTTTTCTTCCCTCCTCTCCCCCTCCTGGCCAACAGCTGGACTGAGATGATGAATATGCCTTCCTTTAATCAGGCGACACAAGGACATGTCCCACCCTTACCCTGACTACCCTACACTACCCTACCCCACCTTGCCGTGCCCTACTCTAATCTACCCTACCCTACCCTACCTTACCCTACCCTACCCTACCCTACCCTACCCTTGCGCTATCCTACCCTACCGTACCACACATTCTACTACACCCTGTCTGAGCCTTTCCCACCCTATCCTACCTTATCCTAACCTATCCTACTCTATCCTACCCAACCCCACCCTACCTTACCCTACCCTGTCCTGCCTGCCCATCCCGTACCATGTCTCTTCTATCTTACCTGCTCCTGTCTTGCCTTTCTCTCTCTGTTCGCTATTCCTTTTCTGTCTCTTATCCTATCTTCCTCAACTTCCTTTCTAGCCTCTTACATTATCTCCTCTAATTTGTGTCCCCAGTGATAGAAGAACTTAGTCTGTCATCACTCAATGTAACTGTGAGAAACTGGGTCTGAATGATGATGATTCTTTCCTCAACCCCTCAGTCTACCCAGCCACTCTTTGTAACTCTTCCCCCGTCTAAATCACACTTCCTCACCTTGTACACCCTTCAAACTTCTTCCAGGCCTCTTCCTCCTTCTAACACTTGTTCACTTGTCTCTGATAAAACTCCTCACTCACACTCCTTGTCTCTTTCCAACCTCATCTCTCACCCTCACCTCACTCTCTCCACTCACTTCCTTGCTGCTCGCCCTGCTTCCAATATTCACTCAGGCAAGCTCTTTCCGTCCAGTCACCTCGCTCCTATAAGCACCTGGAAAGAATGCTGCCTATACTGATTGTGATGTTACTAATAAAACTAAGACAAACGCGTAAGCTGGGATTTTCATTTTAATAATGTGGATGTAAAATAATTATAGCTCCACCTCGACTCCACTTGACACACACACACACACACACACACACACACAGATGGAAAGCTTTGCAAACTCAGTCACTCCGAACAGGACAGAGCTCATAAAACTCATCCTGGATGATAGGGCGCGTGCAAGAGACCCATGAGACAGTCAGATTTATGACTGCCTGTGAAATAAGACCAAAAACAAGGTGAAAGGAAAAGATGTGGAAGACTATAGCTCGTTTGCTCTAACCTGACGAAGATGACTAACCCCTTTCTGCTAAATTCATGGCCAAGTGTAGCTAGACTGGAAGGCTGGTATGACAAACCAAAGAGACTCATTCCCACCTCACAGTAACGCCCATCAAATTTCAGCCAACCACGGATTACTATCGAAGTTAAGAGTGACCCAGTTTTGTCTCGAATATGCGTGTGAAATCGACTTTGAGTGGTGGGTGTGATGATGCATGATGACAGAGAGACTTGGGGACAATTAAACTGAGGCTACTTTGGATTAACTCTGGGATTAGGTGACCGACAATAGACAGACACATTGATATATAGGTATGAAAAGAAAAACGACTCTAAGAAACAAGATAGAGAAGTCGGTGACGGAAGGGAGGCGGGGGGAGGGTGGTGGGAGGCAAGAGAAAAGCAGGAAGGCAACAACTTGGAAGAGGAAATGGTAAGGAGGTTCGTGGGAATGGCTTGAGGATCAGACAAGATGGAGAAGAGAGGAGTGACAAGGAGGGAAGGAGAGGAAGAAGCAGAGGAGAGAACAGGAGGTGGGCAAGGAGAGGTATGGAGAGGGTAAGGAAATGAGAAAAAAAGGGGGCGGGGAGGGGGTAAGGAAAAAGGGCAGAAAAGAGGCAAGAAGGGGGGAGGAAAGTGAGGAAAATGGAAGTGAGGGAAGGCGAAGGGGGCAGGGGGGTAAGGAGAAGGGGGCAGGGCGGGCAGAGGTCTTGTCATATGAATATGCATGGTGGTGGAAAATGCTCGTGATACTTCCGGTGGCCCCCTCCCCCTTGCCATCATCCCACCTTCGTACTCTTTTACATGTGCCTACAATATATCCTACCCACTCACTGTCACCTCCCCTACCCATTCCCTACCATCTCCCCACTCCAGTTAGCATCACCTCCCCACCATTCTTGCTGACATCTCCCCATCTGCACACTTCATTTTCACGTCCCTCCCTGCTATAATTTTCCCTACCTTACCATGTCTTCAACTCGTACACTCTCTTCTCAATCACCGAACACAATTTGCTCTTCCTCTCTCAGGCAACTCCTCCCTTGTACCGTGAAAGAGGGATGATGCTGGGAGTGTGTGCATGGTAAATACTAACTCATATGAAAGCTGGTGACTACTACACTTATCTTGCTCTACAAGCAGCTTTAGGGTCTGTTGGGACACTAAAAGGCATTAGTTTGGATATCGCCAGACAATTGCTGTTCAGACATAGCGAAGTACCCAGCCATAAAACGTTAACCTCTTCAATCCGAGGACATTTTTTTCTTCTTCTGGCTAACGATGGATTATATTACACAGTTCCTTGGGGGAAAGGAGCTGAAGAGTGGCAAAGCAGTTTCTGATGGTCAATGACAGGCTAACGATAATGGGTGCTGGTTGCTGGTTGTGAAGTGGTTTATGCTTGAGGTGCGGTAGTATTAATTTTACCCTTTCTCTGCAATCCTCGCGGTGCCATTTATACGAGTATGTTCAAATTACTGCGATCACTTGAAACTGCAAATCTGTCCACGGACTGTACGTGTACTGTTTAGCCCCATTAAAAGCTGGACTATTTGTAAGTGAAAGACACATTTGTTCATCAGATGACCTGTGGGCCAGTGAGAATCTGTCGGACATTATGACACTGATGTTACGTGTGTGAGTTAGTGTGACAGCAATACCACACCGATGTTGGTGGAGCTCAGCAGAATTAAGGGCCTCTCTCCTACACCCAAGCTCCACGAATGTAACCAAAACTATAACTTCTTTATTTATCTCTTATTTACTTAGCGCACCATTGATCACCAGATTCACTCCCATTATCCTTCACTCTCGCTTTACTTTCTCTCACAACATTTATGAGGCCACTACTCACCCTTTCCTCACCCTACTACTTATTCGAACATCCCACCACCCTTACAGTCCACATTGATACTATGAAAATGCACACATATATATTGTTACCTCCACTGTTGCAGCTTAATTAACTAAACGTGTATACCAACTTACCTTACCGAATTACTCAGAAACTCCAAACTTGCACAGCTGCCTCTTAACTGTACTTAAACTATATCTATGTGTGTCTCCTCGCTAACTTGCATCATAGAGATTTCACTCGGCAAGCAACCCAACCACGTACCTGAAACAAGAGACAATCAGATTAATATTTCGAAGAGGGAAACGTGAATAAATATAAGGGGAATACACGAAGAGATATCTGAGAGGTCATTGAAGATGTGTGAGGGTAAACATGTGGGTGAATAGGTGAAGATACTGGGGGGTGATAAAGAGTGTGTGTGTGTGTGTGTGTGTGTGTGTGTGTGTGTGTGTGTGTGTGTGTGTGTGTGTGTGTGTGTGTGTGTGTGTGTGTGTGTGTGTGTGTGTGTGTGTGTGTGTGTGTGTGTGTGTGTGTGTGTGTGTGTGTGTGTGTGTGTGTGTGTGAGAGAGAGAGAGAGAGAGAGAGAGAGAGAGAGAGTGAGTGGAAAGTTGGAAGGGAGAAGGAAAGAGAAAACAAAGGAGAGAGGGAGTGCCTAGGGATGCAGGGAGGAAGAGAGGAAGGAAAAATGGAAGGAAATAAATTAGCAATATACAGAAAGAGGGTGCTAGGAAGGAGGGGAAGAAAGGAGGTAGGAAGGAAGGCAGGAATGAAGGAAGGAAGGCAGAAAGGAAAGAAAGATTTAAGGAAGAAAGGAAAGGAGAAAGAGGGAGAAGGAGGGTTGGAGGGAAGAAGGAAGAGAGGGAAGTAGGAAGGGAGAGAGGCAGGGAGGGAGAAAGGGAAGGAGGGAGGGAGGGAAGTAGGAAGGGAGAGAGGTAGGGAGGGTGAACCGTGGTGGGACATCCTAAAGAAATTTAAAACTTGTATTGAATCCCCAAAGAAACTCGGGAGGCCCATGAGATATTCGACTGGATTTACACACCCTCACCTAAAGCCCCCCTTCCTAAACCCCCTCACCCCCTCACCCTTCACCCCCTGACCCACACCCCCGCACCCACACATCCCTGAGAAGGCCACCGAACACTGAGGGATGATGAGGAAGGGATAAGAAAAAAGGTGAGGGAGGAGGAATAATGGGGATGAATAAATAGGGCAACGAATGGGAGAGAATGGAGGAGGAAAAATGGGGAGAAAGGAGAGAGGGAGGGAAGGGGTAAGAAAGGAGGAGATGGGGTGAGAAAGGAGGAGATGGGGAACGAGGGGAGAAAGAAGGAGAGGGGAAGAGGAAAAAATGGAGGGAGGGTGAATGTCAGGGGAAGGAAGGGGAGGGGCAAGGATGTGTAGGAGGAAAGAGAGTGTGGGAGTGAGGAGGGACTGGGAATGGGGTGGGAAAGGAGGGACTGAAAATGGGGTGGGAAAGGAAGGAGAGGGTGTAGAGGAATGCAGGGAGAGGCAAAATTAAGGAGGAAAAGGAAGGATGGAGGAATAGGAAGGAGAGGAGAGGGAAAACTGGGGGGAGGAGAAGCGGGAAGAAGGGGAAGGGGACGGGACAGAATGTTGAAAAGGGAGTGCTAAGCAAAGACAAACAGACAGACAGAAGACAGGAGAAAGAGTGATGGAGGAATATATTTGGAGGAGGGAAGGATAAAATCTGAAGGGGAGGGTGATACGGGAGAGGGGGAATCAGTTGGAAGGGAACTAAAAGAAAAAAAAGAAGGAAATAATGATCAAATATAGCTAGAAGTGTGAATTAAGACAGAGTGGGGAAAACGAATAGGAAGATGAATGTTAGAAGGAGCAGAAGTTGACTAGAATAAACGTGGGAGGAAACACAGGATAAGAAGGAAATGGAGAGATAAAAGGGAAAAGGAGGAGGAAGGGAAAGAAATGGGGAATACGGGGAACAAGCCTCTCTGATCCCTTCTCCCCTCCCCTCTTTACCCTCCCCCACCTTCCTTCTAAACTCGCTCATTCTTACCAATTGCATCCTATATTCACGTCATCTTTTCTCTCTAAGTTCCATCCTTCGCCCTTTCATTCCTTATTTTCTCCATTTCTTTCCCTCTTCTCTTCCTCCTTCCTTTCTTCCGTTTTATCTGCCTCTTTTCTTCCCTTCTACCATCCTACCTACCTACCTATCTACCGACCTACCTACCTACCTTTCATTCCTCCTCGTCTCTAATTTAACTTACTCTTTTCATGTCCTTATTCCTCATCTTCTCTTTCCCTCTCCCTTCCTCCCCTTCCTGTCTTCCTTACCATCTTTATCCCCTCCTTCCCGTCCTTCCTTCCCTGACCATCATCCCTCTGCTCCCTTTCCTTCACTTCCTCCCTCCCTTCCCTCAGCTCTCCTTCCTCCAACATTACCACCCCACCATCACTATCTTCCTTCTCATGTCTCTTCCCCCTTCCTTCCCCTACTTTTCTTCCCCCCTCCCCCTCCTCTCTCTCTCTCTCTCTCTCTCTCTCTCTCTCTCTCTCTCTCTCTCTCTCTTTCAAACCCGTGGGTCATTTTCAGTCCGGCGGCCTTTGAATGTGAAATTAGCTCTTGCCTTGCCGGTGAGAGAGTACCAGGCCGGACCATGAGAGAGAGAGGGAGAAGTGGAGGGAGGGAGAGAAAGAGGAGGGAGAAAAAAGGAGGGAGGGAAAAGGGAGGGAGAAAAATAAGGGGCGGAGGGAGGGAAAAAGGAGGGAGAAAAATAAGGGGAGGAGGGAGGGAAAAAGGAAGGAGAAAAAAGGTGGGAGGAGGGAGGGATAGAAGCGAGGGAGGGAAAAAAGGAGGAAGGAAAAATGAGAGAGAGAAAAGGAAAGAGGAAGAGGAGGGGGGTAAGAGTAGGAAAAATAATTGAGGAAGGGAGAAAGGGAGGCAGCGAAGAAAATGGAAAAGTTGATGAATAAAGGAATGGATGGATGGACGGAAAGAAAATGTGTCAGGAAGAATAGAAAGCGGAGGGAGGGAGGAAGGAAGAAGTGAATAGTGGAAGGAAGACAAAAATATTAAGGAAGGTGGTGGGGGGAACGAAGAGAAAAGAGAAAGAGAGGAGCGTGGAAAGAAAAAGGAAAAGTGAGAAGGAAAGTAAAAGTGGAGAGAAAAAGTGAAGAGAGGGAGAGAGGGAGTGGGGAGAGAATAAAAAGGTGAATGGGTGAATGAAGAGAGGGAAGCAAGAGGGTGGAAAAAGAGCGGAGGGGAGAGAGGGGGAGAGGGATGGAGGCAGGGAAGAGTGAACAGAGAGGAAAAGTGAATGAATGAGTGGAAGGACGAAAGGGCAGGTGGAAATGTGGAGAGAGGAAAGTCGAGGAAAGGAAGAGAGAGATGGAGGGAGGGAAGAGGGAGAGAAGAATATGGGGGGGAGAGGAAACTTACGAAGGAGAGAAGTGAGAAGGAGGCAAGAGCAAAGAGGAAGAAAATGTGGAGAGAGGGAAGGAGAGAAGAGGAGAAGGAAAAAAGGCAAAGCTGTGAACCAGAAGGAGGAAACAGCGTCCGTATCCGAGAGAAGAGGAGAGATGGAAAGAGGGAGGGAGGGAGGCAGGCAGGCAAGAGTAAGGAGGGAGAAAAAATGGAGGGAGAGAAGGAGGGAAGAGGAAAGGAGAGACATAAAACTGGGACCCAAAAAGAAGAGGCCGCCAACCCTTTGACCCCGCGTCCTCTTCAAAGCTACGCAAAATGGACCTAAAGGATGGGGAATAAAAATACCTAAGTGTCACTCGGCCCGAAAGCGTTAGTACCCATATCCTTTTTAACGGAGGTCATTTCTCTAACCCTTTGATGCTCTGGGGGTCACTTCTACGATGAATAAACGCTGAATGAACGATGAATAGGATGGGTGTCATTTGGCCTGGGGGTTAGTTAGGAAAAATGAAAACTCCAAGGCCACTTAAACAACGACCCTTAGTGAAATGTGGATGGATGAGAGGAAAGGAACAACGTAATATAAGGGGAAGGACGCGTTGTTAATGATCTATAAAAACGGGCAATGAAGCGGTCACTATGATCAGTGGAGCCTGACTGGAAGCTTAAGTTCGATCTGTTGTAGTAGTAGTAGTAGTAATAGTAGTAGTAGTGGTGGTGGTGGTGGTGGTAGTAGTAGTAGTGGTAGTAGTAGTAGTAGTAGTAGTAGCAGTAGTAGTAGTAGTAGTTGTAGTAGTAGTAGTAGTAGTAAAAAAGTGAACCCAGTAGACTGTAAGCAGAAGTTCCCCTCCTCCTGCATTAGACCATCTTCCTTTTGTGGGATATGGAGAGAACTGAGAAACATCTGTATAACTGGACAGTGAAGCCGCCTAGTTATATCGGCGCCACCACATGAAGGCGCCCCTCTCCAGCACCAACAAGACGTAGAAAGTCTATATACAAAACAAGACAGTGGATGCTGGCCTATGAAAATGCATCGTTTTCCTCTCGGGGGCAATCCTGTCGACGCAGCAGCATCCACTTAGCATATAAAGAAACACAGCCTACTATAGAGATCAAATGTTAAAGTACAGAGTGGCTGAATAATAATAATAATAATAATAATAAAGTAATAGTGCTAACGGGTTTGGCAATTCTATAGGATCCATCACCAACAACATCCACCATCCGAACACACCCAGAGTCATCAACAAACAACCCAACCCACCAACATCCTCCATCCACATTTTTTCACTGATCTCTTCTTTTATTTCATATGTTTTTTTTATAGTTTTTTTCGGCTGTAAGATAGAGGACCAACTAGCAATATATTCCCACTAGCCAAACACATCCCTACTCATCAACGAAGCTCAAATCGAAGGCTCCAGCAGGCGTGGGCGAACGTGAAAAGCGCCGAACACTCCATATATGACGGAGAGAGATGTGTGGCTGACATTTGGAATCCCCCTCTCTTATCAATACTGCAGTGGAAGGGGGATGGGGAGAAAGGGAGGACAGAACGGGAGGGAGGAAACGGGAGAGAAACGGGAGAGAAATGGAGGGAAACGAAGAAGAAAGAAGAGCCAAGGGAAGAAAAGGGAAATGAAAATAGGGAAGTAAAGGTTTGATGATGGAAAGGAGGAAGAAAGGAGAAAGAATGGGAAGGTAAGGGAGACTAGAGGAAGAAGAGGGAGACGGGGAGCAAGGGAGAGAAGGGGAAGGAAAGGGAGGAGGCAGGGAACAGACAGAGGAAGAAAAGTAAGGAAGAGAGGGAATGGGAAAGGAAGGAGATAAAGGGGAGGAGAGGGAAAGGAGAGAGGTAGGGATCAAAAGAGGAGGAAAAGAGGAGAGGGGAGGGAAAGGAGGAAGGAAAGAAGGAGGTAGAGATGAGAAGAGGAGGATGGGAGGGGAAAGGAGAGAAGAAAAGGTGGGAGTTAGGGGAGAGAGGGAGGAAAAGGGAGGGGCAGGGGAGAAATGGAGGAAAAGGGAGAGGCAGGGGAGAGAGGGAGGGATTAATCTAGGGGAGATGGTGAGGCTGCTTTTAGACAGGAGGGAGAGGGAGAGATGGAGGAAGGGAGGGGAGGGAAAAAAAGGAAACGCAGGAACATTCAAGACAGTAAAGGAAGGTAGAAGAGAGAGAGGAAGGAAGGGAGAGGGAGAGGAAGGAGAAAGAGAAGGAAACGCAGGATAAATGAAGGCGCAGAAAAAATAAAAAGTCCTAAGTTGGGAGGGTAACGTGAATTCATACCTACCTTACAATGAATTTCCTCAAGGATTTACTTTTGTAGGAAGACCAAAAGACATGAAGATTCTAAACCCTCCTTTCCTTGTCCTTCCTGCAAAAATAAATCTTACGACAGAAATTCAACTGTTAGAGTGTCTGCATGACTGTATTTTCGGGTGAAAGAATAAATTTTATGGGCTCACGAGACCAAATAGCTTAGTTGGTGGCTGACCGAGTGACAGAGTAATTTCGCCCGTGTTATAGCTCTTTACTCTGGCTTCCATGCTGGACAGGGACGCCTTCACGTGGTGGCACCGATGTAACAAGGCGGTGGACCTACCCGGTTAAGGTCCCTCAGTCCCCTCCCAAACTCCCGACAAGAGTATGGTGGACTGCATAAGAGGCCTGACAGTCCACTGGATTCACATTCAGATGAGCTTGGGGTTGCAGCTACTACTACGGCTTTGGCCTCTCTCTCTCTCTCTCTCTCTCTCTCTCTCTCTCTCTCTCTCTCTCTCTCTCTCTCTTCCCCTACCGAAATAAAGTTACCAGCCTACGTGCCGTGTAAGATCCGAGCCCCCTCTCACTAAACACACACAAACACACACACACACACACACACACACACATGTTCATCAAGTACTTACAAGTCGTCGCAACAAAACAGATATTAGCTACTTTTGCTGGCTTTGTGTTTTTACTTCTTAGATGAAAAAAAAAAGAAGTCATGATGATGATGATGATGATGATGATGATGATGATGATGATGATGATGATGATGATGATGATGATGATGATGATGATGATGATGATGATGATGATGATGATGATGATAAGGAGGAGGAGGAGGAGAAGGAGATATCAGAATGAATTATCACAGAAAGAAGAAAAGTGTAACAGGCAAAATAAATCGCTTACGAAGAGGTGTCAGGGAGCTTCCTTAACCGACGAGAATACGGTCCTTAGACTTCAGTGACTCACCCATACCTGAATAAAATGTGGCGTAATTAAGAGCAGAATAGCATAGTACCCCCGACCATGAGTGATAATTACTATGATCAACAGAGAGAGAGAGAGAGAGAGAGAGAGAGAGAGAGAGAACCAGAAAAAATACAATTACACATATGATAAGAAACACTGATGACCATATTAATTCGATTCATATTTATAAACTCTCCTAAGCTTAATTTCAGCAAAGATTATTGGTACATACGCTTGTCCCCACTCATATTATCCCCATACACGTCACACCCAAGCTAGAATTAGTACCAAAGTGGCGATATGCGAAAAAGTAAATGATCTGTGACAATAGCAAGCTGTTATAAAGACGTGTTTATTGAGAAGATGGGTTAGGATCTTTTATAAATGCCGTGTCTTACTATCTCCCCGTCCCCCCTATCTAATCTGCCTTCACCAACCCTAACCTTGTTTCCTTGCCTCTAGCTTTCCCTCTATACCTCCTTGCCTATTCTCTCTCTCTCTCTCTCTCTCTCTCTCTCTCTCTCTCTCTCTCTCTCTCTCTCTCATCTTTCGTCACCAACCCTAACTTTATTTTCTTGCATCTAGCTTCCCTCTTCATCTACAACACCCCTCCAATCCCATCTCTTTTCTTTTCTTCTTTATCGCCTCCCCTCGGGCTCCCCTCGCTCCTTCCTTCTCCCTGTCTCACCATCCCTCATTCTATCCAATCTCCCTCTAGTTTCTTTGCATCTAGACTTCCTTATTTACCTATTCCACCTTACAATTTTCCTTATTTTTCTCCTCCTCCCCTCTTTTACCTGCCTCCTCTCTTGTCCCCCTCTCACCCTGCTTCCTTCTATCTAATCTTTCTTCACCAACCCTAACCTTGTTTCTAGCCTTTCCTATTTACCTATTCTCCCCTCTAATTCTCTCTTTTTCTCCTCCTCCCCTCTTTTAACTCCCTCCCCTCCTGTTCCCCCTCTCGCTTTCCCTCTCCCCACACTGCACTTGATCGATTTCAACAAGAGGGGAGTGAGGGAGGGTGCCGGAGCTGCCTTAGGCCTACACACAGCGCCTCCCTTCGCCCCGGCAACTCGTGTTGAGTCCTCACCACTCCCACTCTCACTCCAATGCATCGATTTCTGGCTTTTAGTGGCGACTGAGTATCGATTGGGATGTTTCTTGGTGTGGTCCTACAAGCATTTGAGAGCTGGTGCGGGCCTAGAGTTATATATGGCCTAAGGATACCACGCCATTACGAAAGCATACTGTCCACTTGCTCTTTGCCCACGCTAGGCCTATGGTTGCAGTATGGATTGAGGTGAGGGCAGATTGGTAGCCGCATCAAGGTTGAGGTGGTGGAGGCCTATAGTGTTGCAGTCAGGGTTAAAAAGGTGCCTTGTGTGGTTCGTCCATCTCGACTTGCTGGAGATTTTCGCCCTATTGCAGTTTACTTCCCGTAGCTCAATAGCAGAAAGCAACAGTATGGCTAGACACCCTATCCATGGTACTTTTTCGTGACTACCATCATAATCTCGTATGAATACAGTTTCAGGCTAAGTTGACAGACAAAATCTATGTCAGCCCGTCATACGGTATATCCACAAGAAAGATGTGCACGTAAATGAATTATTAACCATTACTTTTCATGTTATGTTCATTCTAGTCTGGTTGTGCAGTGGTTCGTAGCTCCATAAGTTAATAAGTATGGGCAAGAATATCTTCAACATATTTTTCACATCCCTATCACTGCATTTTTTTATATTTCTATCTCCAGACGATATTATTCAGTACCGGAATGACCGTTTATGTTGACGGGGTTTAATGTATATATAACTAACAGCTCCATCTCGGGGGAAAAAAAAATCCCTCCAAAGCTAGAGAAACTCGCCTGAAGATTAGTAGCGACGTAGTACAATGAAGTTATCGTACTGACTCCGTTAACCAGATTAAAGCTAATGAGTTCATTGCTTCGTCCTATTTTTCACTTTATATTAACCTTGATTTAGTTCTGAAGCACTATCCAACTGTATAAGTTTAAGTATAAGGCAAGCAACTTATAAAGACAACTCAGGCACAAGCGAGTTTATGTATGCGTGCCTTGGCCGCACGTATAAAAGTGCTGGGCTGGGTGCGGCTGTGATGGAGACGAGGGTTATAACAGGCCTGACCTTGGACTCTGTCACCTGCATGTATTACATCATTCTTTTACCACTTTCCAGGCACGACGAACCAATAATACAATATGAAGTGTTACACGAATAATTCAGAATATAACGTATATGGACCTGTTCCATGAAAACAGTCAGATTTTTAAACACAGCTAACTCTACAAGAACACATATGACGCCTTCCTTCACTGAGGCAGAGAATGCGGCTGACAATTCTCTTAACATATGGACTGAAGTACCAGCCATTCACCCAAGTGCTTACCCTTAAATCTTGATTCATGACTTATATACTGTGCATTATACTGGCAAACGCTACACGATTTGACTCGCCACTGGGAAGCCCCCCCTCAGGTGTGAAGGTTAAACAACTCCACAGGAACCTTTCACACACACACACACACACACACACACACACACACACACACACACACACACACACACACACACACCATCGCTAAAAACAGACGAATATAGTCATAACTCAGCGTTTTCATAGACAAATACCGAAATTAGTTATCTGAAGGCAATTTAATAAGCTATCATCACTGTTTATGTGCGATGTAACACGTAACAAGGTACCTCATACAACTTACGAGCGCACACCTTGGTTTGACTAAGTGTGTTTCCCTCTACGATTTGCCTGCTTAATACCACCAAGACTATATAAATAAAAAAAAAAAAAAGGAAGATCATTCATTCAGTACTCTCTTGGGTACTTAAGACTTTGATGGAAAAGGCCTAAGCTCGGAAATCCACGTTTATTACAGACAGCCAACATCATCAACTGACCTTTACTTCCACCTGCAAATGAGTACAACTAATACAGTGCCGTAAAAATAACCACGGATCATACAAGCGATTTTTGAAACTGAAGCATGCAAATATAGCAAAATCCCACGCATCATGTCCATTTCACCGACCAGTATTCCTACGCCAGATCCAGCAGTCGGTGATGTCAAATTCATCGCAAACACTGATACGTTGTTCAGGTTTTCGGTGTGGACGGAAGGATTGAAAGTGCCCATTTCAGACATCTTTATTTTGCCCAGGTCCAGTGGAATATACTGTTTTATGACTAACGACAAAAATAAAACGATGGTCAAGTCCTTATATTTTACGCGGGCAACATCACAAAATCTGCGTTCGTCAACAGAGCACATGTATACGTCTACGGAGAACATTGATTGTGCTTTTTTTTAACATTACGATGGCTTAAGACACGTTACGCAGGCCTTCCCTAACCCCATCAGCACAATGACGCCTTATCGCGGTTCATTGTTGCTGCCTCCCCATGATTTCGATCAACTTCGGAAAGATTATTTGTAAGAAGGGGTTAATGGAGGCTACATCTAACCCCTCCGCTTCAAAGTCTCTTCAAAGGAAACTGGTGTCGTGAGGAGATAGCATGAAGAAAATATAAAAGATGTCATTGTAGTGAGGGAGTAAAGCGACGTAAAAAAAAAAAAATCACTCTCAACAATCCCTGATATGAAGGACCATCATGACGAGGGAAGCTAAGGGTCATGTGGTGAACGATGAACACGACAAAAATCCATCCCGGGGCCAAAAACATATTTACACGTAAGACGGTGTTTCTGCCACAGCTGTTATCTCCAGCCACAGAGCGCAGCATCATATTCAGTGTAATGAGTCGGTGTCAACGGCCTGTCAGCAATATCGACGGGCTGTGATTGTCCCCTGTATTCTCATTGTGGCGGTATTGCAATGTTCAATGGAAACTATAGCGTGATATTTCTTTTAATCTAACGAAGATCCCTGGCCCCTTTCAGTTCAGTTGATGGCCAGATGTAGTCAGACTGGAGGGTCGATTTCACTAGTAACCAAGGAGACTCATTCCTATACGTCATAACTACTGAGCTCACTGAATTTCACGAAACCACGACTTCCTAGTTATATGTGTGACCCAGTTTCAGTAATCACGAATCTTCCTCGTACAGGGAACTACAGGTTCGTCATCTCGTAATGGCTGTGATGGCACGAGCATATTGACAGGTGTGACTCGTGACTTCCACCCTGCCACTCACACCAGGTGGGACCGCTCGACCTTGTGTGTGGGATGGTGTGGTGACATTGGGTGTGATGAGGTGTGGCAGATGGTGCGAGCCGGAGGCGTTGCAGGTGCTACAGGTGGATGTGTGGTGGAGGCGGGTGGGGTCATGTGGTACACCAACACCGACCGGGAGGGGGAGGGGGCGGTCGCTCCCCTACCAGGTCACTGGGTACAACTGATGCTGTATATTCTTCAAGGTGGTGCCGGTTCAATGCCTTTCACGTGACCTAATCCTACCCTACTGCCTGGAATGTTTTAATGTGACCTACCTTGAGTGAGCAGTTTGAGCTTCATGCCGCGGGCAGGCTGAGGCGGGCGTCACACAGTCATTGTGGCGCCTGCTGCTGCTGCTGCTGGCGCCCGCGACCCTCCCGCTCACACCCCGCACGTCACACTCCTCCCGCCACCACCGCCGCCACCGTCACCACCACCCCGCTGCCGCCCCGACCCCACCTGACCTGCGCTGCCCCGCCCACCGCCACGCACGCCCAATCAGCGCCCTTCCCGCCAACCCCCACCACACAGCACGCATGTCACAGCTTCCGGCCCGCCCAGTTGTCATACACATCCCGCCGACACCACACACTCGCACTAGTGACTAATTACACACTTGTTTCACCCCTTACCACACCTGCCTGCCCCTCCACACCTTTCCACGCCCACACACGCCACATCTTTGCCGCCACATCCACGCTGGAATGAAAGTGGATGAGGATATTTTATGAGGCGGCCTTTCGCTTAACCCATTAACACCCTCACAAGCCGGACCAGCACCTGGTTACTCGGACACAGGGGGCGGGCACAGCGGGTGGGATGGAGGGGGTGTCGGGGGGAGAGGGAGGGTGAGGCTGAAGGGGGTCAAAGGGAGCAAGGGTAAGAAGGGGTGTGTGGCAGGGGCAGAAAGAGAGACGAAGGAGAGTGGGCCCGTCGTAGGGGAGAAGAGAAGGAAAGGATAAGGAAAGTGAAGGTGGGAAAAGGGAGACTGAGGGAGGGTGGAGAGGTAGGTCGACCATAAGGGTGAAAGGGTGAGGAGTGTGAGGCAGAGCAGAGGGAGAAGGATGAAGGAGAGTGGGTGTGACAGAGGGAGTTTTACGACGGGAAGGTAGGACGGTCGTAGGGGGCGAGTGTGTGTGTGTGTGTGTGTGTGTGTGTGTGTGTGTGTGTGTGTGTGTGTGTGTGTGTGTGTGTGTGTGTGTGTGTGTGTGTGTGTGTGTGTGTGTGTGTGTGTGTGTGTGTGTGTGTGTGTGTGTGTGTGTGTGTTATGAGGCTGGGTGACGGTGAGCAGATGTGAGTGAGGAAAAGTAGGTGTGAGAGACAGTCGAAGAGGGGGAGGTAGGTCGAACAAGGAGAAGCAAGGATGGGAAGGAGTGCGTGGTAGGAGGCAGAAGGAGAGAGATGAAGGAAAGTGGGTGTGGGAGTGAGAAAGAACGGGTGCAGTGTGGTGATGGGGAGACATTACTACAGTCTGTTTGTTTTCATCTCTGAGCCACCCACACCCTGAAGACTAGGCCGTAGATGCATAAAATTTGATGAGCCTTCGTTGAGATAATGAGTCTCCTTGGTTACTAGTAAACTCAACCCTCCAATCTGATCACACTTGGCAATGAACCGAGGTGAATGGGGTTAGGGATCTCTGTCACATTAAAACAAACGCGCTACAAGGCTAGAGCAAGAGGTAGGAGCTGGAATGATGGTAGCCTTCACAGGACAAAATACACCACCTGTACCACCTCTTTGATGTGGTAATGCAGAACAGCTTTGGGTATTTGGAAATACCAGGATGAAATATAAAGCCTGCCCCCCTCCCACTCCACCCCCGAGAATGTGAAAGCAGAAGATAGAGAAACTCATAGTCTGTTCTCATCCACTGCCCCCGGTTGAAAAAATCACAGAGTCGTAAAGAAAGCAGAGAACCTGTACAATTATAACTATATTTCAAGGACCTTTCATGCGAAGGTGGATAAGTTACATATTGTAGGTCGGTAATCAGTTCCATTCTTGTAGGATTTTTTTTTTTTTTTTCAGTTCGGAAATGGAACCAACATCCTCTATCATATTTCCGAAGAATACGAGAGCTTTGGGTGGCTGAACCAGAAGGAGAGTTTTCTGTCCGTCCCTGCATTAGTTCGTTCGCACTCCAAAGGCCGCATTTATAGACAGATTCTGACGACTGATGTGTTAAATGAATCCTCTCTGTCTGATGTTGTGACGCTGTCTTTGTGGTCGAGACGTTCATGTCAACCCCAAAGTAACAGTGACGCCCAAAAGATCAAAGACAAACAGCAAATTTCTTTACTTACATAGGATGGCCATAAAATTGTTATCCTTGAAAAGAGCATTCAAAATCCAGTAACCTGAGCCCTCATCACTATCTGATACAACCCACCGGAACTGGCACACTGAATAAATAATAAACAATTCAGTTCATAAGCATCTATGTCGTTGCTTCTTTAGGTGGTGTGGAAAAGCGACAAGACGTGCAACTTAATCTTTTATATGTTAAAAGATTAACTTGTACCTTAGTACCTTCCGATGAAAGAATCAAACGGTCGAACAGAGTGGCTGCAAATCCTAAGATCAGCGCTTAACACTGAATCCACTGCACATGACAGGGATCATATATGACTTCATCTTCAGTCCCTCAGAGTGTCAACGCACAGGTATTTTTAGTATTTGCAGACTACCACAAGAAATACCGCTAAGCAATTAAAGGCATCCCTTCTCTACATATACAGTCTAATCCATCGTCTTAATACACACACCAGCACATACGATTATTTGAAAAGATAAACTGTGGCGGTTCACCAACTAGCGCCACAAGTGTGGACAAATTTTAGCACCTCAGACATAGACGTGGCCTAGATTATTAACTGAGGGGTAAGGTTGGCTATTTTCAAACAGGAAGAATCATGGGCTGGAAGCCGACAAATAGGTGTTCTTTCCAGAGAAAATTGAACAATGAAAGCTAAAACCAAGACCCGTTCATTCTGAGATGCCTGGACACATTGTGTGTATAAACGAGTGGAGAGTCATGGGTAGATGGGAAAACAATCTGGGACAGTTGCTGTGTCGACCAATTGCATACATGGAGAACTGAGAGTATCAGATAACTTCTGCATTACAGAGCTGGACAGAAGATGGGTGAGAGTACTTTTTTAGAATACAAGTATGATTGGAGTTAAAACCAGAACGATCTACGACTCTACAGAAGGCTGTCTAAGACATTTTCTTCTTTCTGCTGAACGCAGTTGCAAGAAAACATAGAATAGCCTAAAATAATGTAAAATATTGTATCTTACTCTCAAGTTTAAGAAACCCTGTAATGTGTATATCCACCTGAGAGAACAGAAATGGGAGATACGACAAGGGAGAGAAGAAGGGAAAGAGAAGAGCAGAAAACAGACGAAAGAAACGAGAGTAGGAAAAAAGGGATGAGAGAGGAATGAGGAGGGGAGAAAGAAGAGAGGAGAGCAGAGAGAAAAAAAAACACGAGAAAAGAAAAGAAAACAGGAGAGAAAGAAGCGAGAACTGACGGAAGGAGAAGATAGGAAAAAAAATAAAGGAAAGGAGAAGAGCGAGGAGGACAGAAAAGATGACACTGGAGGTGAGAGCAGATGAGAGAAAGAAGATGGTGAAGGGAGATGAAAATGGGATGAAAAGACACGGCGACTGGAAAGAGAAGCGAAGAGAGGAGAGGAAAGAAGAGGGGAAACGGGAAAGGAAAAAAAGAGAAGGAAGAAGAGCCCAGAGGAGAAAGAAAGAAGATAAGTTGACATTAAAGGAAAAGAGAGGAAAGAAGAAATTCACAAAAAAAAAAAAAAAAAAAAAAGAGAGGAGACAAAAAAAAAAGCAGGAGAAGTAGATATTCGACAAAGAAGAAAATGGATGAGAAAGGGGAAGAGATGAAATGAAAGAGGGAGGGGAGAGAGGAGTGGAGAGGAGAGAGAAGAGAGGAGAGGAGCCATGCGGGGGCGGACATGAAGGATCGATAACAAGAAGAGCCAGCATCACTTCTCACTCACTCACCCACAGAACAGGAACAGTCATCACCAATTCTACCTCACTCACTAACTCACAGAACAAGAACAGCCAGCATCACTTCTCACTCACTCACAGAACAAGAACAGCCAATATAGCTTCTCACTCATTCACTCACAGGAACAACCAACATCACTTCTCACTCACTCACTTATACAGCCACCGTCACTCACTCTTACATACACACTTACTTACACAGCCAGCATCACTCCCTCTGACACACTTACAAACAGCATCACTCACTTACACAGTCCTCATCACTCACTCACACAGCCCCCATCACTCGGTCAGTCACTCATTCACTTACAAACATTACCAGCGTCAAACCTCAGTATCATGAATCAGAACAAACTGCCAAAGTAATTTAATTAACCTAAAAAAAAAAAAAAATCAAGCAGAACTGCCTCTTTTAAGCTGAACAAAGTCGCCTGGCATTAGCGTTGTTTGATGGATAAAATATAGATGTTACTGCACTGCAAGGGGTTATTGGAGATTATTTTAAAGGCCGAAGTTAGGTTCGTGTTCTATAAGACACAGACAGGGAGGAACTTTAAATACACACACACACACACACACACACACACACACACACACACACACACACACATCACCTTCATTCGAATACAAAACCATTCCCATTCCAGGTCAGCATCAATAGAAAATGCACATAATTCAATACCGCAGCATAAGATCCAAGTCATCCCTGTAACTTTATGCCACTGCAACCACAAAGACAAGGAAAACAAACACCTTCCTTGTACAGTACAGAAAGCTTTGAAATTATCCTCGCCCTCCCACCACCACCCAGGCCTATGAGTATCTTACATGAGCACATACACAAATACATGACGGAAACGCCATTTAGAATTTACAGCAAATCACCGTACTACTAGAGCGAACCCTGGCAATACATCACACAGACTCTTTACCTCCCAGCGGGGGTAAAACTTACCTCGCTAGACTACGATGTAACTGTCACCCTTTTCTACACTTGAGCCTTCGAAAAATACAGCCCGCTTACATATACACCCATTGTGATGCTGCCGTCCCCCACACAATAATATTATATCTACGTGATGTAATTTATACGGTCGAGTCCAGCAACATTACACTGCACGATCTCTGGATGTGCCCGGTTTTAGGAGCACATCGAAATTTCCTCAACATCAGTCAGAAGCCACAACGACAACAATTCTTCATCCTCACTCAGACTTACATCTTCACTGTGAATTTCCTTTTGTCTACAGTAAGGAGACCCGTGCAAGATCTGACATAAGGAAATCTGCTTACCGTATGATACAATTTCGCTTGCTCGGTATAGTGACAGATTGCACTGGGGATATAAGTCACTACAGGGGTGAACGGAGTATATGTGAGCGAGTTTGAAAGGTCTGATACCATAACAAGTGAATCTAAAAGCAAACGATATCTGGACAAAAAGGAAGCAAATGAATAGACGAGAGACTGAAGTGGATCCATGAATCATAGGTATATGGAGATGCACACGACGACGGATGCACCCCTTTCTTAATCTGACAGTTGACGGAATAGTTCGACAAAAAAAAAACAAAGTATTCTGTGTGTGTGTGTGTGTGTGTGTGTGTGTGTGTGTGTGTGTGTGTGTGTGTGTGTGTGTGTGTGTGTGTGTGTGTGTGTGTGTGTGTGTGTGTGTGTGTGTGTGTGTGTGTGTGTGTGTGTGTGTGTGTGTGTAATAACGTGGTGCATGATGGCCCTGTACCCACCTGCCTGGACGCCACATGCAACTCCCGCCTCCAGGGGTTCCTCCACGGCCATGGGCTGGAGGGGAGGCAGGGGCACACACGCCTCCACTATGAGCTCTTCTCTTATCTCTACTCCTCTAGTTTCGTCTCCACTCTGTATCTCTACTCCCCTAGTTTTCTCTCCACTTTATATCTCCACCCCTCTAGTTTTCTCTCCACTCTCTCCACTTTGTATTTCCACTCCTCTTGTTGTCTCTCCACTTTGTATCTCCACTCCTCTTGTTTTCTCTCCTCTTTGTATCTCCACTCCTCTAGTTTTCTCTCCACTTTCTTCTTTGGCTTGTTTCGTAACTTGTTGCCGATGGACACTGGTAATTATTCACTCATTTTCTTTGCGTTCCTTTATTTCGATCTGCGTTTGGTACGGTCACATATTTTCCTTTGCGACACAGGTTTTTTTCAGCTACTATATACTTTTGATGTATACTCAAGGATCGTTCACTTATTATAGCCATCCGCTGTCAGTTTTAGCAGTTACACATCATTAACTCCACTTGAAGGTCACACATAATCTCGTCAGTTACAAGCACCAATGAACTCGATAATGCCCGATTTCACAACACTGATTTGACACACTGAGTAGGTTCGTTATCGCTCTCGAACTTTCAACACGTTCAGATCTGGCACACGGTAAGTTTACTCTGAAGATATGCACCACATACTGTGTTATCCATCAGACACTGCAGCATCCACACTGCATACACAGTCACTTAATTTTCATACCACCGCACACAGGATTCTCAAACTCACTGTCATATCCACGTGCTGGGAACACGGGATGAACAGGTCCAACCCGGTCAGCAAGTGTGGCGAGCGCTGTCACAATGGAGGACTGAGTGTATAAAAAACTGTTGAGGCTTGAGAGCGGTGGTGAGGCAGCACGCGACCTGCCGCCACCACTACACGAATGATATAAAAAACGGGGAGCGGGTGTGTGTGTGTGAGAGAGGACCAGCCAACCGTACCCCATCCTGGCCCCGCCCCGCCCCACAGCTGACCCTATCCTGAACTGCCACAGACCCACCGGGGGGAGGGGCGTGGAAGGTCCCCCAATTAAAGCCTTTCTATCCGGGACAAGGGAAGGGAAGGGGAACGGGCAAGAGTTGAGCCCTTCATCTCCCGCTGATATGGGTTGTATTCTTGCTGGCACAGGAGACTTCATAGCACTTCTTTGGCGGTATATGTTGTCTATTGTATTTCCGTTTCCTCTTGTATATAACCAACTCCAACTACGTCATTTCCTTAACGCTTAACCACGTAACATGCTTTCCACACTGTAACTGGTGCTGCACTAACTGTTCATTAGACCCATTTAGTAATAAAACTACAATTCTAATGACCTGACATATCTCCAACTTCAAGAGAAACTAGAAAACCATAGGGTATAAAAAGACTATTATTCTAAAGGCCTGTTAAATAAATAAATCGCTATGTAAGAAGTGTATGAAGCCTCTACAGCAAGAGAATACAGCTCTAAGGACCGCGGGAGCCGAGCAGGACTAGCCTTCCCTGACAAAGCGGTCGGGTGGGAGCAGCTTTGTGAGGCCGCTGTGCTCACCCTGACCACGCGACGGGCACGGGTTGTGTCTACCCTTCCCCCCACCCCTTCCTCCAGACCCCTTTTTTACCGCCCGCCCCAATGGTCCCCCAATGGTGTGTCCAGTTAACCGGGTCCTGGGCACGAGGCTACATCATTGCCACACACTCACACACGCTAAACTAAACTCATCCACATCCTGTATTAAATTATTCGTCTAACATCAGCCTGAAGCAAACATATCAGCCACCAGTCAATGTGTACTATGTAAGGAAAAAAGACCTATCCAATGCAATGGTTTCATTTCATGCGCATTCAGCTGTCTCTGGACGAAATATCCAGCTTAGGGGAGACTTCTCGATTTGGAGGGGATAGATATACCTTCAATAAACTTCTTCCCCATTACAGGCCCTTCCTAAGCTGAACAAAATCGCCCGAAAATCACACGAAGAACATAAACTATACGACATGGAACTGGAGAGGTAAATCCAGATCTTGCGTGAGGCCGGTGAGCAGCGACCCTCGGCAACCCCGTCACCCCACCCGGCATCTGCCCCATTGATAAACGTGGGTAATTCCAACCAAAAAAACGGGGGGTTGTGTGGCTGTCGAATTCAGCGCGTCCGCTTACACAATTCTGGAAAAAAGAGGAGAGGGAGGAAAAATCTGCCTCGCCCCTCCTGCCTACATGTTGCAGCTGGGAGGGTGGAGGGGTGGGGAGGATGGATGCATGGTTATGAGGCAAAGGAATAAATTGCTTGGCCGGGGTCGTGTCGCCGTGCTAACACTGAACTTGGTTGACAGCTTGTAGGCAGTGACCACACCCTGAGTGACCGGAAGGCGGGAGGGCGGCAAGGGCTATAGGCTACCCGTTGTGGCGTGACTGTTTCCACATTTACAAACTTTCTTGAGCTTATATGGTAATCATAGGCCATTACAAAAATCTTAATATCTAGTAGTCTGTCTTAATGATCCTTGTATGCAACTGACAGGGATAGTTTTTTTTTTTTTTTTTTAACTAATAAAATTAACAAAGCTCACTTACTGTGTGGATGAATGAGATGACGTGGAATTGTACAAGACTGTTTCTGTATAATTTAGTCTTCGCTTATACAGCACCTATACATTCCATAACCAAACGAGAGTGACTATTAAAGTGAAAAAATAAGAACGGGAAAACTACTCTGGAAACTTATTCTGCATCCTGATTAACGACCTCATGGTCGCGTCTACTCTCGTACTACATATTACAGATAATGGCACACATTAATTACGCTATATGAGTCACAGGAGCCTTGGTGTTATACTGTCACCACTAGCCCACTGTTGATCGTGCGACTTCCAGTGGTCTACATCAGGCCAGATGATTTTATTCAGCTGAGAGTGAATCACAGAAGCCTGAGTGAAAAGAATATGAAGAAAAAGGCGCTTTTAGGTAAGTCAGTTGCTGTGGAAACTTATTTATTATTCAAAGTGGTTACGAGCCTTAATAAGAAATAAGAACCCAGTTTCCTCGATTTATAAACACTTTTCCACGGCAGTCGACAATATAAAAAAAAAACACGACAAACAAAACTATCTCAGGTAATAATACACCACTATGGAAACATGGCTACCCTGAAAAATTGGTTGACCACTGCACCCAGAGGACGATTTTTTTATCTCATTCCTGCTACCTTCATACAATATTCAGCTCAGGAGAAGCTTTTCGTACTGGAGTTGGATGCAGCCTTCATTATCCCTTTACTACAAGAGGCGCTTCCAAGGTTAAATAAAACACCTTCTAGCACAAACAATATGAAAATACGTCTTCGTGTTGAAAAGGTTAGGATCCTTCATAAATAAGGACGGATCAATTATTCACATTTCCATGGCAGACTCTACGATCAGGTAACAATCCTCCCCCCCCCCAAAAAAAAAAAAGAAAAAGATACTCGGTGCGTCTAATAGTAATAAACTGATATTGTGACTTTTTCAAACACTTCGCTCCAGTAACGCACTTTTTTAATATATTCTTAATTGCTACTTCTAAATAATACCTAGGAGAGCCATTTCTAACTACAGCGCTTAAATCTGGCCTTCGGTAATCTCTTCAGTAGCTGGTATCAAGAACTAACGCTAATAATAATAATAATAATAATAATAATAATAATAATAATAATAATAACAATAATAATAATAATGCCACCGGAATTCAAGGGGTTAAGATCCTTGGTAAATACGGAGTTTCCCTTATTTATTCACATTTTTCATGGCAGACCCGACAATGAGGCTCGCTTGTGGGGAATTTGCATGAAAATGGAGGGGTGGACAGGAGGACAGGACGGGGCAGCTACGGGGTGGGTTAAATGGCGTGGTGGTGATGGTGATGGTGATGGTGATGTAGTAAAGAGCCTGGTGGTGAGGGGGACGAGACACCCTCAGCCCCTCCAGTACCACCTTTTTATGTGTAATTTTGTCATGCCTTAATCAGTTGGCTCATTGTGTCGACGCTGGACGGATGCTAACGGTCCTCTTCACCCATCCTTCCTCCACTCCGTTTAGGAAGCTGTGTGGTGTCTTCAAGCATGCAGTACATTCCATTTTAATGAGAGAGAGAGAGAGAGAGAGAGAGAGAGAGAGAGAGAGAGAGAGAGAGTACAAAATTTGCCCATTCCAAGTAAAACTGAACAAAGAGAAAGCCAAATTCATGACTCGTTCATTTCGAGATGCCCGGGAATAATATATTAGAACAATGGAGGTCGTAGGGAGTGGGAAAGACAGAATAATGAATATAATACAGTTCCAAAGCTGACTGGTCGCATACATGAAAAAGCGAGAGTATCATTTAACTCTTGCACTGGGGAGAGAATGCAGAAATTACTGAGAATATGGGTCTTCATTTTACAGTACCGCGAAGTGTTCAAGAGGAAGAAACTTTACCAACAAAATGAATTGGCTTTAATGTGAAGATAAAACAGTTTCTGCCCGACTTGGACCCATTCCCGAAGAGAGTCCACGTCAGGCTGCTGCTGTATCTTCGGTCAGCGCAATTTCAATATGTGGGTGTGATTTATTCTGCTGGGACTGTCTACTGCCCTAGCGTTACATTACTTACACTCCACTGGTATACTTTTCCATTAAGTCAATTTGAACCCCATAAGTACACGCTCAGTAGATTAAATTTACATACATACATACACAAAAAAAAAGTTTCCAGGTATTTCCGGGTCATTCCCAGGCCTTCACTTGTGTATATATACATACATATACATTCATACTCGTACATACATACACACATCCATCCATCCACATATACATACACAGACAGTATATTTGCACTGTCTTTCATTCATATTCCACAGTTTTTTTGTACATAATGATGGTTAGACTCTCCGGTATTGTTATCGCAATACATCATCTTAGCAGTGTACTGTCATCTCAGTCTCAAAGCCATTCTCTTCACTCTTAACGTAGCATCAGTAATATTCCCTATGGTAACTGGTACTGCATTAACAATTCGTCAGATGCATTCAGTATCGAGGCGGGTATTCTAATTATCTAACATATTTTCCACATGACGGTAATCCAAACACTCCTCATCCCAGTACGATTCTTTGTTATGAAAAACCCAGTACAGTATAACCAGTCCACCGAATATAATACCGGGACAGACTAAACAGCTGCACAGTATCTCCCGGCACAAGCAATTTACTATTTTTCCCTCGCATATTTTACTTTCCAGTCCCATCGGTTCATCTCACCATTGCGATTCCAATTCAGATATCTTCATGGTCATTATATTTAGTCAGATGCAGCCAGACTTTTATTTTTTTATTTTTTTATTTATTTATTTTTTTTACAGGACAACCTCTTGGCACAGGATCGTAATCTTCTCGGTTAAGGAGACTCACTAGCATCTTTTTAGTTTCTCTCTGAATATGGAACGTATATTTTGTCTTGTATGTTAGTTATGGAATGTGTTTTGGTATAAAGAAAAGGGCTTAAGTAACGTAAAGGAGAATATTAAGCTGTATGCAAAACAGATCTAAGAAACAGGTGCAAAACAGCATCCTATGGTGACCAGATTAGGACTCCTAGTGTGAGTGAGCAGATTGAAGACAGTGAGGCAGCCAATGTATTACTACAAAGTGTACAACTGGTTCAACACATCATTTATTCTGTTGCCTCGGTTGTGAGAATGATAGATGCTGTGATATTGTTTGTGGTGTGTGCAGTGAAGCTTTGTGTACTTTACGTGTGTCGATTGTGGTCTCGTCTGTGTGTGTGTGTGTGTGTGTGTGTGTGTGTGTGTGTGTGTGTGTGTGTGTGTGTGTGTGTGTGTGTGTGTGTGTGTGTGTGTGTGTGTGTGTGTTTTCTGACCTAGGACTCAGAAATATACAAATAATTTATAACTAGGTAATGTTTTTTCCGATCCATACTTACGTCTGTGACCGAGAAATGTTTTAATTATGGTTCTTCCCTGTGCTTGTGTCCTCTTAGAATTGCCCTACAGCAGTGTTCGTCTATTATTCGAATAAATATATCATTGTTTGTTCTTTTACATTCCCTTTTCCTTCCAGTTCTTATGCCAAAGGCGGTGGTGGGCGGGGAGGACCATCTTTTATATTATTTTTTCACACACGCTGTTTATAGGTCTTTAGTATTATTATCCTCTCTTCATTTAAACTAGGCGTAAAATCAATATCTCTCCACCTTGAATGATGAGATCTGACAAGAAATTAACACTAGAATATGATACTAGTCACGAAGATGTGTTATGAAAAGTATGCAGAGTCATGGTACAGTGTTGGCTTATTTTGTCACTGCGCTGCGGAATGTAAGCTGCAAAAGGACATAAATCTCCTCTTAAAGTGAATGAATTATATTTTTACCCCAGCTGACAGGGCAACACGACTCCTGTTATCTGTATTTACTATTGTTCAGTACGAATTTTCCCATTTCCTAACTCGGCCCTCTCATGATCGTAACAGCTCTGGTATTCTATTCCAACTAACGCTAAACGATTTCATTTACCTGAGAGTGAGTCACTGAACCTTGGGAATAAGTAATTACTCTTCGAATATACTCTCATGGAAAGCCCCCATCACCAGTACTCTCACCCAATACTTACATGACCCTAGTACTTACACGACCCCAGTACTTACGAGTACATGACCCAACTACTGAAATGAGAATCAGTATCTGAAGTGAAGGGTATGGGGGGAGGTGGGTACTGATAGGGATGGGAGGGGGGGCACTGTGAATAGCCAATACACTCTCCACACTTCCTTCCGCCCAATGACCCCCCTCACTCCCCCTCATCCCCCAACCTCTCCACTAAAAAGAAAAATAACGTCAAAATCATAAGCAGAAATAATATAGCACAGTAATAATATAATAGCGACGTTAACACTGACTGAAGACAAGCATTACCATCTTCCCCACCACCACCATCACCACCAAAACAACAACAACCATCACCATTACCGTCATCATCATCATTATCATCATAATAATAATCTCCATCGTCCTCCTCCACATCATCATCATTGTCATCATTGTTGTCATCATCATCATCACTATCAACGGCAAGACAACAGCAGCAAAATCACCATTAACACGCCTATAACAACGGGTACCATCCACAACAACACCAAACCAACAATACTGGCATCAGAAGTAACATGATCATTGCCATTACCAGCCAGAAGGGCGCTACACGAGCCACGTCGCAAATTACAGAACAATACAGTATATCAGACCAAAAATATTCATGCTGGATATCATCGTAAAATATTTTGACTTTCTATAACATAAACACCGTAAAGTTAAATGCAACAAAACAACGATAAATCACAACAAAATATCATTAGCCTTTTCACTGCAGAGGGTGTCTCCTGTCAGCTGAATAAAACAGCCTGGCGGTAGTAGCAATGTACTAAATTACATCGTACTGCATGGGTTAATGAAGACTCTAACTTCATTATAAAAGTCCTCCCTTAAGCATCATAAACTAGCCTAGCGATACCAGTAAAAAAAATCATCACAGCGAAGGAGGTAAGAGACGAACTATGTGGAAACTCTGAACATCTGTAGAGGGTGACGGCCGCGCTTACCAAAAAGGGGGCTAGTGTGAGTGTCCGCCATGAGTCAGTCCAGTACTTGACTCACTTCACGCCTGCCGTGTCAATAATAATTTGGGTGCTGGAGTGATGTGAGAGGCAGGCAGATCACCCCTCCACCACCCCTTGCCCTTACTCCTCCCGCCCCCCCTCAAACAGGCAGCTGCAGCGGGGCGAGGAGGGTGACAGGGTGAAGTAGCCCACATTACACTCCCACCCTACCCTACCCTACTCTATACCCTATACCCTTCCCTTGTCTCCTCTCTCCTGTACCCTTCCTTTCCCTACCCTTTCCTTTTCTCCTCTCCCTTATCCCCTCTTCTGTTCTATCCTTCCCTTTTCCCCTCTTCCTTATACCTTCCCAACCCATACCTTACTCTGCTCTCCCCTAGTGTACTTTAACGTACTCTTACTCCCTTCCCCTTCCCTACCCCTTATACCCTGCGCGTCCCCTACCCTCTTCCCATCTCCCCGTCTCCTCTTCTCTTCTCTCTCCTACCCTACGCAACTCCTGTTCGATCCTTCCTACTCTATTGCATCATACCCCTGCTCTCCCCTTCTCTTCCCTGACTTACCCCACTCGCCCCCTCTTCTCTTATCTCCCTGTTCCCTCTCCTCTTTTTTCCCCTACCCTCTCCTACCCCTACTCTTCCCCTCCCCTCCTCTCTCCCCTACACTTCATCAAGCTTCTCATGTTCACTTCTTCATATTTCTGATTAGTGACCAATATAGCAGAGTGGACTACAATTACATAGCAAACTGGATAATATGCACATTACATCATTCATGCAAAATTTACACATGATCACAATACACGTCAGGATGGATAACGTTGCTGGTTGATACATACCACGTAGAGATGAGCAAAAATAGCAAAGGAATAACTATAGTTGGTTTGTTTTCATCTGACGGAGCTTGACCGCAGTTTGAATATTAAGTTTTGGCTGCAGGATATTCGACGAGTCTGAGTTATGAGGTAGGGACGACTATTCTACGTTATTAGTCATGTTTACCCTCCCAGCTGACGACACTTTTACGCTAGACAGAAGCGGGAAACGTATCTTGTCAGGCTGAACCAAATGTGCTATAATATGATGAAAATAATGAACGTGGGCGTGTACTGCCTGTTTGTACAGTAGTAGGGGTGAACGGTGTGTGAGAGGGTGATCATGCTTGAGCCACAGTCGGTCTGGTGGTGACTGACATCTCGACCCGGGGCAATGGACGCCTACCACCCAGTTGTTACTCTCACACCGTCTACACAAAAAAATTAAGAGCTTTAGATGGTGAGCTATATTAATATCTTCCCAGTTAGGTTAAACTGCCAATAGGTCAACCAGAAAAATTGTGTACAAAAAATAATCGGCAGGAACGCAAAGGCATATTATCGCAGGACAGATTGATCGGCGGTTACCTGGGACCAACAGGTGGCTGATACCGACCATTAGGCTGTCTACTTGACCACATGAATGATGCACAATGACTGGGTGTCAGGGAACTGTCACACATTTGACGTTTGTTAATATCTTCATTCTCTTATTACTCAAACGACGAACAGATACTCTGAACATTACATGCAAATGCTACTTATAAACGGTACAATATAACCCCAAAGAAATTCATGGGATAAGGCAGAAAGATCAGTGCTTATGTATTCCCTGGCTGTTGTAAAAGACAACTAAGAGGGACGGAAACGTAGACTGGGAATTCCTCATCGCCCATCACTTGTACTGAAAGCACATTCGTTCGTAACTTCTCCAGCACTGTGGGAAATGGGATGATTATACTGATACTGATAATGATGATGATGATAATGATAATACAATTCATTATTAACACTTTGAGAGCTGGCAGCCACAGTTAGTTAGGTCTAATTTTGACTTTCATGAGACAGTGCATACCTTGGCTTACTACGGAATACAATATATGCATCTGATTTTTAGCAGAGTAATACATTTTTTTTTAATAAGTCAACTTGTTTCTTTATAATAAAAATAAGTAGATGACACACAATAATAATAATAACAATAATAATAAGAAGAAGAATAATAACTTTAGACATACCCATTTCTAGATGCCAACACTTAAAAATGTAAATGAAAATGTGTATGATTGTAAACCTTAATATTTTATGAAAACGGGTTGGTCGTTATGGCTCAGTAGTATACAACAACCAGTCTAAATGTCGTGATAAGAGAACGACCACAAGGACGACCACATGAACACTTCCACAGCCTCCCTGGAATGCACCACCACCCCGCCACTCCTCTCACCCTCCCCCCTTTCCAGAAGTCCCCCCTCTCCCCCCAACAAAAAAGCAGTGGTGTGAGCGCCCCCTCCCTCCAGCAGACATCATATTCTCTCAGCTTCCAGGTCCCATTTCCAGGGCGGGTGGCAGCGGCCCTGGACTCCATTAGTGGGTGGGGGCAACTTCCGGGGGGCATGGGGGCGCCACCAGTCACACCACTACCACACCACCACCACAAACATATCAGCACCACACCACACCACCGCAATCATACCAGCACCACACTACACCACACCACTACAATCATATCAGCACCACACTACACTATCAACACAGTCATATCAGCACCACACCACACCACACCACAAACATATCAGCACCACACCACACAACCACCACAATCATATCAGCACCACACCACCACCACCATGCCATCACATCATCACCACAACCACACTCATGTCATCACACTCACCAAAAACCACTGCACATACCTGTAGGCCTATACCACTGTCTTCACACCACCACACCCTGACGGTCACGCTCACATCAACACCCTATCTCACTTGAATAACTGACATCACCGCCACACTCACTCGACCACCACACTCACTCTGGCATCACACTAACACCGCAAACACACTCACTCTACCACCGAGCTCACTACTACATTACTTATCTCATCAAAATGTCATCTTTATGCAGTTATACGACCACCATACTCACACCATCACTCTCAAACATCACGCTCACACCATCACTTAAGCACACCACCATCACCACTCCACCACACAAACCACCTTACACTCACATCTCCACACATACTAACCACCTCACACATCCACCCTACCATACACACTCACACCAAATTACTCACACCACCTCAAATTCACACCACCTCCCATTCACACCACCTCAAGCATACTACTCACTTCAGCTGTTCAGATTCGCAACCCCCCCACACTTCATATTCTTTGTACTTGAAATCTCCACCACCACTTATTCTGCCTACACTTAAACACTAGATCAAACACACATCTGCACATCTACACTCTTTCATTATCCACAGCTTTTCACATGCAGTTCAAAATGGCGAAATCATAATCAACCAAATAAGTGCATAGTTTTCTTACCACACTTACGCAACATATTTCGGTATCACAGCCATTTTCTCCCCTCCGATACACACACACACACACACACACACACACACACACACACACACACACACACACACACACACACACACACAGAAACATGCCAGCACCATGTTTCACCTTTCTAAGACTTACAGTTGAACATCGCCTTCACTTTAAAAAAAAAAAAAAATACCAAATTGATTCAACCCTTCAAGACGATGGCTCATTTTCATATTTACTTGTATTCTTGTCACCGCGATACGATTTTATTCAGCCTGGGGGAGACCTCTCGTAGTGACGGGTCTACGAGCAATCTCCAGGATCTCCATTAATCGCTTCGTATCATTACATTCTATTAAACATCCTATCTTTGGTCCTTCCTGGCGACAGTATTCAACTGAGGAGAAACCCACGGCACTGAAGGGGGTTATATGCTACTAATACCATAGATTACAGCTTGTACTAACACAGCATCCACTGATATATATTTTACCCACACTAACAGTTACATATTCCTCACATAAACAGCCTTTACTTATTAACCCCACGTACTCATTGCTCAAACATTTACTCCTACACTTAAATTCTACAGACAGGTAATCAGTATTTAAACTCACTGATCCGCAACACTTACACCCAGCTCATTAACACTATACATCCACACTTACTCATTAACTGCACTAACCTCACTTACAAACCACATTCATTTACACAAAATTACTGGCCTTTTCATGACCCACACCACCATCAAACTTACAAACCACCTTAATATACATAGCGCTACTATTTTCTCATATCACCTATACCACTAACACATTTACACACTATTTACACACCACACACTTTTATACATCACAGCTACTTTCTCTACATCCACACACCGCTAGAATCCACAGACATTTACGTATCACCGCTATACTCTCTACTCGTACATCCACGGACCGCTACGTTTACACATATATTTGCACATCACTGCTACTTTCACTACATCCATCACTTCATTGATACATTACTGTTCATTCCTAATCATTCATACATCGCCAGAACTACACACCACCTTACTTACACGTCTACACTGCACACATCTTTGCTACTTTCTCATCTCCCAATCATCACCACACTTATGCATCCCTCACTTACACACCACTAATACTTTTACATCACCCATACACCGCCAACACTTACAAACCATCGCTACTCCCTCACCACCCACCTAGCACCACATTTACACACGTCCACGTTTATACAGTGCTAATTTCTCACCTCCCATATACCACCTCATTTACACATCAACATCACTTACACATTTTCTCACCTCCTATACCTCACTAGTCAAACACACCATCCACATTTCCTCTCAGTATCCATTACTGTATTGCCATATTTATTTACCATCCACATTTACTTACAGTGATTATTATATACACAACATCCGTACATATATACTCGTACCTGTTACCTACACTAATATATCTTTCACACTTCAACATAATCCAGTTAAGTCTTAAGCATCTTCATCTCTTCATCTCGCACAGTTTCACACCTCTGGGCGACTCACTCTCTCTCTCTCTCTCTCTCTCTCTCACACACACACACACACACACACACACACACATCCCTACGCAATCTCCTCTCTCTTCCCTCATCTGTCCCAACACCATACTCTCCTCCCTTGGTCCTCATTTTCCGGACAGGGGGGAGGGGGCTATATGTACGAGGGGGGGGGACAAGGGGCAGAGGAGGGGGGGCAATCTCACCCCTACCCCTTCCCCTATCCCCCTACCCCCAACGACCTCCCTCCCATCTCCACAAGCGCGCGTGCATTGATGGATAGTAGTAGAGATCGATGGAGTGAGGGGGCGGGAATGACCAATGGCGAGGAGGGGAATGGCGGCCGGAGTTCCCCATTGGCTGCCCTTGATGACCACACAGCAATACGGGGTTGCGGACGAACAAGAGTGCATTGGCCTGCATTCACTACGTTTCGTCTACCAAAGCTTTCGTGACTGCTCGATTATTCTCCCCGTTTTTTTTTTATTCGTCAAGTTTCTGGATATGATGCTATAAAGAACGAATATGACATTGACCCCGGAGATAGATATGTGAGAGATGTCCTTGTTTCACTATTTTTCTTCTACCTAGGCTTTCGTCACTGCTATACCGTTCCTTCTGTATTTTCGTTCCTTGTTAAATTCCCGTACGTGATGCTATAGAGGGTGAAGAGAAAGCAGTGACACTGGGGACAGATAAGAGAGATAGCCGTCTTGTAGTCACTATTTCTCGTCTGTCTAACCTTTCGTGATTTGCTTTGTTATTCACCCTATTTTTTTCTACATCTCTTTAAGTAAGTGAATGGGACAGAATGAGATTGGGGAGGGACGTGTGAGAGCCGCGTTGCATTCATTACTTTCTGTCTTCCTCTGATTCTGTGACAACTCTATTATGCTGCCCATTTTTATTTCTCTTTATGGTCGTGGGTAATGATGCTACGAAGAGAGAGAGAGAGAGAGAGAGAGAGAGAGAGAGAGAGAGATCACTTAGAATTCTCTTTAAGCCTCTCGATGTAGTGGTAAATGGGCGATGTTAAAAGCAAGACTGGATAGAGAGACGTCAGAAAAATCCTGCTTTCACTACCTTTTTGTCTATTCCTCAGATTCCATAACTACTCTAATATTCTCCCTTTTTTTCTTGTTTCTCCATTAATTCTGAGAATGTGATGGTATAAAGTGTAGTGAGCTTGAGTGAGACTGGAATAAGAGATGGAAGGAGATGATTAACAGGACTGGACGAAGGGAAGAAGAAAGAAGACAAGTAAAGACGTAGAGTAAGACGGGAAAGTGAAAAATGAAGAAGATGGAGGATAGAAAACAACGGAGATGGAAGAAAAGAAGAAAGAGGAGACAAAAGAGGGGAAGATGAGTAGAGACGAAGCGAGAGGACAGTGATGAAAGAAAGAAGTAAAAAAAGAGGAAATGAGAAAAACAGGGGGATGAAAAAGGGAAGTAGGAAACAGGGATGAAAGGAAGTGAGAGAAGAGGGATCAGGAGAATGAGAGGAGAAGGGAAGCAAGAAAAGACGGGCAATAATGAAAGAAAAATGAAAAGGGAGACAGAACTAACAGAAAGGGTGATAAAAGGAGAGAAAGGAGTAAAAGAAAATGGAAGAAGACGGGGAGAGCAGCGATGAACGGACAGGGAGGAAGAACGGGAGGAAGGGAGAGATATAGGGGGAAAGGGAAGGCGAAAAGAGGGAAGGGAAAGGGGAAAATGGAGAGCGAGGGGTGAAAGAAGGGAGGGAGAGAATGAGGGAGGGGAGGCAGAGACAAGAGGGGCAGAGAGCGAGAAAAGGGGGAGAGAGAAAGGGAGAAATGGAGAATGGAGGGGGTGATGACAGAGGGAGGGTCTGTGGTGCATTACGGAGCTGTGGCCACATTGGAGGAGGTGGAGCCAATTCCAGAGATGCAGTAATAGGGTCGATATGTGGTGATGACTGGACCTTACTCGAGAGACCCCTTACCCCACCCCTCCTCTCTCTCTCTCTCTCTCTTTCTCTCTCTCTCTCTCTCTCTCTCTCTCTCTCTCAGTGATAATTTAGGAGGTGTCTATGTGTGTATGTAGTGCTGGGGTCCTGAGGGCACCATAGTCTCCTCAGATCATTACTGCTCACCCACCTTCTCTCCTCCCCCCCTCCCCCCCTCCCTCACCGGCACTCCCTTCTCTCTCACTCCTCCTCTCTCCCTCACTCTATTCTCTCTTGTACTTTTCTCACTTTGTCTCTCCTCTCTCCGTTTTCCCTCCTCCTTTCCCAAGGTCTCTCTCTCGCTCTTTCTCTCTCTCTCTCTCTCTCTCAAGATCTCTTCGTCTTTCACACCGCAGTTTTTTTTCTTCCTGGCCTCTTCTCCTTCTTCTCTGGAAACACCTCTTCCTTAGTCTATTACAAATTTCTTTAAAACATGACTGATTGAATGACTGATGGAGGCGATGGAGGAGTGGAGATGGATAAAGGTGGAATGAAAGAACAGTGGAGTGAAGTAAGGGGGAATAAGAAGGTTGGAGTGAAGAGGTGGAAGGAAAAGCGAGGAGAGGCGTGGAAAGTGGGCAGAGGGTGTAAGAGAATGTGGGAGAGGGGAGAGGGTGGGCGGTAGTGGGAGAAGATGGTCAGGGGTGAAGAGAAGCTGACAAGGGAGAAGGGTGAGAGAAACAACAATGTGAGAAGAAGTCTAAGAAAAGGTGAGGAGGGGAGAAGAGGACAGATGGGGAGGACTGAAGAGGAGTGGAAGAAGGAAGGGGAGGATGTAGAGACGAACAGTGGTGAGGGGGAAGGATGAAGAAAGGGGGGAAGGGTGGGGAGGAGTAAGAGAATGGCGTAAGGATATAAAAGTGGGGGAAGAGGTAGGAGGGGGTGGAGAACAGATGGGTGTAAGGAAAGATGGATGGAGAGGAGAGGAAGAAAGTCAGGAAGAGTGGCAGAGAGAAGGAAGGGGAGAGAGGAAGGAAACAAACAGAGAGCACTTGTGGCAACCATGTCTAGTTCCCCTTCTTAGCCAATTTCACTGCTATGGCTGACGTGGAGGGAAACAGAGGAGGAGTGGGAGAATAAAGGAGAAAAAAAAGGAGAGAAGTGAGGCTGATTCATGTGGTGTGGGGAATCAAAGGACATAAATATAATTGTGGCTAACACTTCCCTCCCATCATGTTTTTTCTCCCCTCCTCTCTCTCTCTCTCTACATCCCACCCATCATCCATTCCCTACCCCATATTTCACTCCTCGTATCTCTTCTCTTTAACATACAAATCTAACCACAAAGATCTACAACTTCATCCTCGCAGTTATCTCTTTCACACCCTCTTCCTATTATATATTAATTTACTTATTTATCTATTTGCTATTTCGGTTCATTATTGCACATCCTCATTCATTATTATTATTATTTTTAGTATTCTTCTCTCCCCCATTCATCTCCAATCCACACTCCTTTCGCTCCTTCAGCCCCATGAATCCTACATGTCAATCCTGCTATGCCAGACGATTTTATTCACATCTAGAAAAACCTCTCCTTATGAAATGTGTAATGGAGACTACAGTTTACCAATCCCCTCTCTAACTCTCCTCTGAGCTGAATGAAATCGCTGGGAAATAGCAAGAATAATACTACTATGCATTTGAAGAGGGGTTGAACTTACTCCTTAAGTCAGTTCTTGCTTCCTATGTGATCTTTCTTCCTTTCAGATACGATTATCCCCACCTTCCCTTCCTTATACTGTAATCTGATTCTTTCATTATCGCCCCCGTAAGCACACCCTATATCTCACTCATATAAGGGGTGACGACGACGATGACGACGACAACGACGACCATGATAATAAACTATCGAGTACAACAACAGCAACAACAAAACTTATACACAACTTTCCCAAAACCAAAATATGAAAAATGAACAGTGATCAGTAAACAAGGGTGGAAAATTAGGCTACTAGACTTAGGAAACCCATCGCCAGTGCACAAGGTGACGTTTTGAGAGCCATTTAGTATTTTCTGATAGACCTGAGTGGGCTCTGGAAGTAGGGGTGGAGGAAGGTGATGAAATGTGAGTCTTAATGAATACTTTAAATTCTTCCTTGCGGTGACACCTTCTATATTTCACTTCCTATCTCCTGCTGGTTATATTAAGCGTCTAGTACTCGTACTAATGTGGGTATAAATAATTCCCTTCTACTCCTGCATTTGGTTAATATTTTTGCCAGATGATTTTGTGTGACTTGGGGCAGAGAGAGAGAGAGAGAGAGAGAGAGAGAGAGAGAGAGAGAAAGAAAGAAAGGGAGAGAGAGAGAGATGTCAGTGACCTAAGGTATTATGCATATGTACTGTGTAACTAATCCACCCCTTCCTCACTTCCTCTTCTTGGACACACCACATCTTCTCTCTCTACCTTAGGTCACTGACATCTCTCTCTCTCTCTCTCTCTCTCTCTCTCTCTCTCTCTCTCTCTCTCTCTCTCTCTCTCTCTCTCTCTCTCTCTCTCTCTCTCTCTCACCTCGTGTGAACACGTGCCTTGTGTGAAAATGTTGTTCACCTCTGTTGTAGGGTGGATACTAATTCTGCTTGACTAGGCAGTGAATCTTCCGTCATTCCAAAGAAAGACAGCTAAGTTAAAACTGTAGGATGTTGCTTTCACCTTCAGGGTAGGTCCCGTTAAGCCTGATTTGTCTAATACCTATAAATTCCTCCATGAAGGATACAAAGGTTAGGAACGAAGAATACGTAGGTTAAAGCCAAAGGATGTCAAGTTTACGGCCAAATGATGCCAAGGTTAAGGTCAAAGGATGCCAAGGTTAAGGTCAAAGGATGCCAAGGTTAGGACCTCAAACAATGCTAAGGATAAGACCAAACGATACCATGCATAGGACCAAAGTATGCCTCTGCTGGGAGTGATGGCTACTGAGATTAGGGCCAAAGAATGTCAAGGTGAGGGACAGAGGATGCCAAGATAAGGCTACAGGATGCCATGGTTATGAATGTATGATACCAAGTTGTAAGCATTTCGTCCCCGATTTTTACTGATATTGAAAGCATTCGTTACTGAGCATACTGGATGGTTTGAGAGCATGTGTTATAAACAGGTATGGGCAAGTGTGGAAATAACATGTGTATATCGTAAACAGGTGTCAGAATAACACGTATATCGCAAACACGTGTAAAAATAACATGTGTAGCGCGAACAGATGTGGAAATGACTTGTGTAGCTCGTGCAGGTTTAATAATAACAGGTGTAGCACGAGCAGGTGTGGAAATAATAGGTGTAGCTCATGAAGGTATCAATAACATGTGTAACCCGAGCAGGTGAGGTAATAACAGGTGTAGCGCGTGCAGGTGTGATAATAAAGGGTGTAGCTGTGTAGGTGTGGTAATAACAGGTGTAGCGCTTGCAGGTGTGGTAATAACAGGTGTAGCGGAAAAGTGTGAGGTCATGCGGTCCACACACACAGCGTTCCGGAAGCCCCTACACATCGTAAGCCGTTTCCTAGCACACAAATCCTTTTAGGCCTACTGCAGCGGGTTGAGGTTCAGGCGCCGAGATGGTGCGAAGGGGAGCTGGGGGACCAACCCTTACACACACACACACACACACACACACACACACACACACACACACACACACACACACACACACACACACCTCCACTTCACACCCTCTTCAACCGACCCTTATATTAACTACAGGCGATTGAGAGGGCACCAAAAATCTAAATAACATGCCTTATCTAAAGTTATGTCAGACTGTTACGAGCCCATCCACTACAGAAAGTCTCCACTCTATTGAATAAAAACATCTGGTGATTGTGTATAATGAAACATGTAATCGTACAGAAAAGATTAAGTTCCTCATATCTGCTGCGTGTAGGACTCACAAACAGAGACCTGGCAGTATCACCAAATTAACTCTTACTTTCACAACTGGAAATGACTACCAGCATCAAGCACCATTTCCAGTCACGAAAGGAAAGGACTACGAGTAACACCATCCCTACCCAGCTATAAAAGGATATGAGTACCAGCATCAACAAATTAACTGAATTCAGCCACAAAAGGAAAGGACAACCATCATCATCATCATCATCATCATCATCATCATCAACATCATCATCGTCCTGATCCTCTTCCTTTGCCCCAGATAAAGATGGAATGAGGTAAGACAACTGTTAATTACATTCTCAGTGGAATGGGCCACACACTCATTCACACACAGTCGAAACTCACGGAATCCTAGCTCCAGACAAGCCTAATCACCTGTACATATATATTTTTTTGTACTTCTTCATCATGCGCTTTCACATATATTTATTTCCTCGATTACTAACTGTATCTTCAACTAACCGTACCCAGGCACAAGAGGAAAGACCAGCCATTATCAAGAGCCCCGTACCTATCCACGTGAGGAAAGAACTACAAACATCAACAAAGGCATCGCCCAACATGACCCTCCCCCTCCTGCAAGCACTTCTACAGGCATTTTATACACTGAAGGAGGCCTATGAGGTGCATGTATGAGATTAAAGATTCCATACGCTACTCGGCTCATCGTGTGTGGCCGTTTGTGTGTGGGTGCGTGCGTTTTTTGTGTGCGTGTGCGTTTGTATGGGTGCCACGTAAGGTCTGTGTACGTTTTTTGATGTGCGTGTGTTACAGTTCGTCCACCTTAACTTGGCCGAGATTTTCGTTGTTTTGTTGCCTGTGCTCCCACTTCTTTGTGATTAGTGTCATATGCCTACCCTAATTACTTGAGAGAGAGAGAGAGAGGATGACTTAACCCTTCACCACGATGGGTTTCTTGCACTGAATTAAAGTGTATAGCAGTAGCAGAGTAAAACAACTGCCTCATCGCACTGAAAGGGTTAAGAGTAGGACAACAGTAAAAAAGAATGAATTAGATTTTTTTTTTAATCAGGTTCCCCGTGTGTGTGTGTGTGTGTGTGTGTGTGTGTGTGTGTGTGTGTGTGTGTGTGTGTGTGTGTGTGTGTGTGTGTGTGTGTGTGTGTGTGTGTCTACTAATATGGAGATTATGGACAGCAAAGGGAAAAAGCAGACGGAGGGAAGAGAAGGATATTATGAAAGGGAAAATTTGTAGGGATAAGAAGAAAATGAAAATATGGGAAAAATTACTAAGAAAAAAAATTGAGAAGCAGCTGAGGCAGAGAGGGAAACAGCAGATGGAGGAGGGAAGGAAGAAAGGGTGGAGAGGTGGGGACGAGGTGAAGGAAAGGAAGGATGATTCAGAAAATGGAGGGAAAGAGACAGAATGGGAAAAGTGAAAGAAGAAGAAGAATGGAGAGTGAAAGAAGAAAAAGAAAGGAAAGAGTGAGAGAGAGAGAACTAGTAAGCTGGAGGCAGGAAAAAAAGGGAGGAGTGATTGCTGGAATGAAGGTAACATGAAAGATGGGGTAGTGAGAGAAATGAAGGGGGGTAGTAGAAGGAAGGGCGGTGAAGAGTGGTGGTGGTGGTGGTGGTGGGGATGGGGATGGGGAGGCGGGGGGTCATGTGTGGAGATACAGGCTAATTACGTCTGTTATGAGGCGGGTAATGGGTGTCGTGAGCGGCCGCCAGTGTGGAGGGTTGAGTTCGACCTCGTCCCGAAGTCGAATACTGGCTTCGATACTCTACACGTCTAAAAAACATAGTCACATCTTCTTTCTCAATAGTCACTCCTAATATCAGTTTCCTTCGTCATTATAACATTTACAAGTCTCAGTCTTTCTCAGTGCCATGAAGAAGGGACAATGTTGTAGGTGTTCAGTCTTGGCCTTTTTTATTACACATAAAAGTAAGCTGAACTTGGTCTACAAAAATATAATTCATTCTATAGAGTACGAATAATCAGTTTAATCCCAGGTATATCCACAACTAGCATGAAGTATGAAGACTTATATTTTACTTAATAGCCTGCGAAACAAAACATTCATTGAAGGAATGGCAGAAATAATACGAGTGACTTAAGATGTAAAATA